>NC_091555.1:11644874-11657374 GCF_042767895.1 Penaeus vannamei | reverse complement strand
TGAACCCTGTAAGGATCAAAGATTCTTTAGAAGCTTATTCAAAGAGAAATATCTTGAAAACATGGGTATTTGGTTAAGGAATCTCTACCTTATGTTATCTATCTTTGAATTCACTTAATGACATCAACTTGTAAAATAATCTTTGTAACATACTGTACTTCCTCCAAATCCAGGGTGATTCCATCCTAGGACCGAATATCCAGCATCTAATGGAACTGTCATTATGCCTAGCTCATAGAAGCCAGCATTTCCTTCACAGCAAACCACCAATGTCTTCCCATTTGGATATTCCCCACTGAAAATTTTTGGTAATTTATGGCTTAAAGCTCATAAGAAATAAACTGACAACAGATAATAATCTTTTCATCCATGATATTGCTCTTTCCTAAAGAGAGGATTACCATTTCTATTTTCTATTCAGTATCAATATTAAGAACAAATAAACAAGTACCAGCAATGACCTACTGTTTTCTTCTGTCCACAAACATTGTGTCAATGCTGTTTCCATCCCGGGTGGTGACTTTTCTTCTTTGTCCTCCTTGGTGTAGAATCAATTTTTCTCTTTCTTTCATGAGAATTTGCCCTGAAAACCAAAAACTTTTATAATTTGCCGTGTATCATAGACAAAAACCACACAATATGAATGAATAAAAATGTCCCAAAGTATATGAGAATTGCATGAAAGAAGTCCATCTAGTCAGTGTTAGTTTGCAACTCTGGCCTACCTATGATGGTCTGGAACCACTCTGAGCAGCCGGGGTAGATCAGCTGTTTTCCAATCAAGAATGTCAGAAGTGTTGCCATAATATCAATGGGTAACATCAATATCCTACTGAGTATTCCTCTTTTACTCCGAACTAAACTCATCCCAACAACATATATTCTGTTCTTTTTTTCATCCCTGAAAAAAAATAATCAAGTAATATATTAATTCACACAGAAAAAATGCAGATAAATTTTGTAAACCAAATAACTAAAAAATATTTTTTTACCAACTTTCTTAACCATGACTGCTGTTACTCAGATTCTTCTCTAACCCTATCCCTTCTGTTGCCATCTCTTCTGCCTACCGTATTTCTTTCACTTCCCTTTTTATGCACTACTCTTTCCCTTTTTAATCACCTTCCTTTTCTTACTCTCTTCTTCCACATTTTTTCATGACTACACTTCATGACTACACTTACCTTCATTCCTTCACTCACAGTTCTCTTCTAACTATGATTTACTTTCAATCTCTCTCCCCCATTCCAACTCTCTCTTTTTCTCTATCACCTTTCTACTTTCTCTGCTCTAGTCTACTCATCCTCTTCTCTTTTCTCCTTCTAAATAAAATGGTTAACTTACGGGACTCCACTTGCCCAATCAAAATTGACTGGCCATGCTGAGAAGTCAAATTCATAGTTCTGCACAGCCTCCTGGAAATGCAAAATAAAATTGGTTAAACTGCACTATATAAATATATAGTGTACAAAAACTAACAGAACCTAAGAAAGTCTCTGCTGTGGCAGAATGATAATACAAGTCTCTCACCACAAATACATCAAAAGAAAATCTAAACTTTTTATTTGAAAAGCAAGTGTCAATAACAAAAGTGTAAGACGTTCAATAGGATTATCTAAGAGACTTTCCACTCAGGTATCTTACCATGTCTTCAAGAGAAGGTCTGTAATTTCCAGCCTTGTTCAGCACCTTTATGAATGTTGTGTAGGTTGGGTTAAATCTCCGGCCAAATCCTCGAATAATCATGGCTACAATCAGCAGTAGTCCGAGACCAGTTCCATACTGAAACATTAGAAATCTTTAGTCATTAAGAAAATCATTACAGTAATGATGACTAATGAAATAAGAGTTTAGACTTTTATTTAAATAAGTTTATCTCAAATGAGCACTTTTAATAACAGAACTTTAATTAATGCACTTCCTCTTCCATAAGGGAGAACCTTTAAATGTACTGGTATTCAAATTTCAATGAATATTATATATATTTACAGCTAAATACAATGCATCTAGATATTACAGCTTAAAACATGAATGGCAATGAATCAATCTAATTTAGAAATCTAACCTCTTTATAACTCAATTCTCCACTAATGAAGATTAGTAGAAAAGCTACATTTAAATTCATCTCAGTAATATGTTTGCAAATTAAGTTAATAGTATTCACAAAATGATAATCTTAATTATATAATCATATTGTTAGTCAGTACTATACAAGCACTCTAATTTAGCCATGAAGATCATAACTATTTTCTTTCCTCCTTCTCACTAATGCACTGTATCTATTACTTCCTTAGTATCACTTCCACTTCACTACTAAAGAAATATTAGAGAACTTTCCAGTCAATCATTCTTTCACACTGTACTTTTATTACATACAGTGGAGCTAACTTACATTCTTACAGACTGGATGGTGATGAAAATTATGCAAAAGTTCACTACTTTACACCTAACAACAAGGAGAATCATTTGTGCTCTACTTAAAGGCACCTGAAAAAAAGACAAATGTACTTGTCACAATCTAAGAACTCAGGACTTATTCTACAAATCAAACAGTTTTCTGCTCAAACTGAAAAAATAAGATTATCCAAAGTTCCAAAGAGTTCTCCATAATAATAATAATGATGCATTCAGCATTACCTTGGCTGCAGTGATGTAGCTTGAGTATTCCCACTGGTATACAGAATAAGCAATAAAGGGTGAAGCGAAGTAACCAATATTGTACATGATGTTCAGCTGCAAGAGATGAAGAAGAATGTTTATCTTGAATCAAGTGATTAATATTTTGTGCTTGCATACAGAATATGCAAAAAATTACATATTCAATACTTTAATGGTAATATATCATGCATTTAACAGAATAATTATGCATTATTTAAACAATACCAATATTATTTTGGTCATGTAGTTCACTGTATCAATACTCTATTTTTTTTTTTTTTCAAACATACAAAAATAATATTACACTTCTTATCTTTATCCACCAAACCTTGTTGCAAACATACAGGTGGTTACTAGCAAACAATTCCTATATACATACACTAGGTACGGCTTAGATGAGAACAAGCTAAACTTGGTATCAATATCAAAGCATATGGTATGCTTACTTACCCCTTTCATAATGTTGTTCCCAAACTGTTCTAGTGCATTAGCAACATATGGAATGACCTGCAATGAAACATGTTAATTAAAATTCTTTCTTTAATATAGTCTTCAAGTGAATACAATACTATACTATAAGAATTTTTCATTCCTTATTATCTTATACCTTGTCTACAGGCCAATGATAAAGTAAAAAATTAACAAGGTTAGGATTAAACTGATAAAGATAACTATTTTCAAGCTATAAAAACCTGTCATTTCTTAACAACACTGAATCAGTATCTCACAAGTTTAGGTATAACCATCCATACTGTGAGATGCTTCAAATCAATTCTAATACTACCATGCATTTAAAATTAATTAACTTGTTTAAATGGATGACTTAATAGAGATTAGTCAAAACAGCTCACAATGAATGTGAATTAACTATGTACTATGAACTATGGTTGTATGCTTAAAAAAAATTGTGTAATGCAAATCAGTTCTGGATACAATTTCTTTATGCTAAATTCTTCACGACTGTAGGAAGTCTTAGCATAACTATAGGACTGTCAATTTCAAAAATACAATGTTCATATCATCTTGCCTTATTTTGATATACCAGTTGATTTTTTGCAGTATTATTCCTTAGTAGAGGACTTTGCGCTTCGAAGAGTGGCTTCCACAATTTCTTTAATAATACAACTGTTAATCTCACATCTCCTCACATCCAACTATATAATTTCTGGACCTAATGACCAATTTTCATTTGAATAGGAAGGGTTATTCGACTCAAAACGATTAAATATCATAAACTTGATAAACATAAAATTATCACCGAACGTAAAATCAATACAAAATGAATATAGATAACACATATTTAGATCTCCCTCGCCTTTATCTCTAGGACTTTTATGAAAGAACAGTAGAATGAGTCACTACGCTCCACATATCTGACAAACACTTCCATTCCTTGAAGATATTAACACACGAAAATCACGTCCCTCTCAAATTATCTCAAAATCATATGATCAATCACACACAAACGGGCCTTGACACGACCCCCTCTCACCTGTTTCCCTGATCTGATCTGCCCGTACACGCTGTAGAGCCGAGGCCCCACTAAACAGCTCCAAAAGAGAGACATGGTGAACGGGCGACTGCTGTCAGATAAGTTTTAGAAGGGTTCAGCAACTGCCAGCCTGCAGATGCCTCGACCGGATTGCACGACTGTGTTATTATGGGTAACTTCGTTTGGCCGTCGATAGAGGGCTCTGGGGCGACTGTCACTCACCTGTGTGCGTGCGTGTGTGTGTTTCGCGAGATGGGTGCCGAATGTTAAGTGTGTACAAAGTCTATCGGCCGGTATGTGCGAGGCCCGACCCAGTGAGTACTCGTATAGAGAAACATGCTTTTACACAGAAATAAATGCATATCTGTCAATCTATCAGGTATATATACATTTATTTCTCTATCTACACAGTAGATAAATATGCATTTATTTCAATGTATATGTATGGCGGTATAAAAATATTTCATGGGTCGGTCCTCACACAGTTTTAACAAACCGGCCGTATACGTATAGACGTTGGAGTGGGTTAAGTCGACTCTGTGCCCGTGTGCGTGTGTGTAACTGCGTGTTTGTGTATGAGCGTGTATGTCTGTCTGTCTGTCTGTCTGTATGTATGTATGTATGTATGTATGTATGTATGTATATATATATATATATATATATATGTGTGTGTGTGTGTGTGTGTGTGTGTGTGTGTGTGTGTGTGTGTGTGTGTGTGTGTGTGTGTGTGTGTGTGTGTGTGTGTGTGTGTATCCATGCATGTATGAGTCTTTATATGTTTATGTACTTGTCTTCTTGTATGTGTTTGTACTTGTATGTGTTTATGCGTGTCAAGGATCGGTGAGAAATGGGATCAAAGGCTGTATACGATATATGTATAAAGTTGCTTATAGTTTGGTGAATGGGAAGAGGAAGCTGATTGCGTATGTGTGTGAACGAACTAGTCTGTATGTGAAGATTTGTTTGTGTGATGAAGGACTGGACTGTGTATATACGTGCATGTGTTCGAGAGGAGGAAATTTTTGACTGGGTAAGGTATGAATGTAGCAGAGGGGAGGGAGGGTTGTGTGTAAGGTGTGTATGCTGGGTTAAGGTGCTTGGGGGAAGGGGAAGGTGATCGTGAGTGTGTGTGGGGTGGGCGGGAGTTGCACAGGCGTAGGAAAAAACGATGCAATTCTTTATTTACCCAGTTGTTGAGAAAACTGACCCCTGCAACTGAAGAAGCTACAACTAACCCTGGCGTCAAAAATGAAATGGCCATCATGTCAAGTATTATGTGAATAAAAATATCAAACATTTTTGTATTGAATTATGCACGATAACTATATGTATGGAAATGGGTGTTCTGAGAGGTGCGAATGTGGGTGGACCGCATTCATTGTGACAAATGTAGAAAAAGTATGAATGAGAATATCTTCACAATACGAGAGATGTATTTGACCTGGTTTTGAATGTATCTTCGGCAGAGAAACGAAGATATATTCAAACCGGTCAAATGCAGCTCTTGTATTGTGGAGATATTTTTATTCATACCTTTTCTACATGATTGTGGGTGTAAGGAGCGGGTGGTGATTATGGGCGTCTTCTGTGCGTGCCATAAAAGTTAATCCGGTATTAAAGTTTAATCCAGATCTCTTGTGCGCATGTGCGTTGGCAGCGTCCAGGATCAACTTTTAATGCACCTCTAGACCAAGCTTTAATATTAAGGGCGTCTTCTATAGCGTCCTTAACTCTTAATACCGTATTTAGTTTAATCCTAATCGACCGCGTCCGTACCGAAGACGGCACTCTCCGCTGCCAGACAATAATGTTCAGTAAAAAAAAACTGTCGTACTCACTATTCTATCACCACCGTTATTATGTAAACATGTCGGAGAGAAGAGAAATGTCGCGCGTGAAATTCGCTCTTCTCGGAAATTTCATTTTTTTTCTTTCTTTTTTTGTGATGTCATGTTTTTGGTAATTATATTTAAGAAACTATTTTAGACATTTCTTAGGTTTCAAAATATCTATTATATCTAATGTGTATTTCATGAAACTGAGACTCTTACTAATGTTTTCATAATGCTAATTATCTTATGCCTTTTTTATCTCTGCACTGCTTTGCCCCCTAATTGTTTAAAGTGTTCTGTAAAAATAATAATATAAACTTCTCAGATGCTTCTGAAGACCACCTTTTCCTTCCCTTCATCCCAGACGCACCTACAGGATTGAAGACAAGACATTAAAACTTATTCATATCATTAATCAATTCTTTATGCCTCCCAATGTTCCCAAAATTGAAAACTAAGACTATCATACCAAAGTAAGAAAGTTCGTACCTTTATTTTCTGTACACATTTCTTCAAGATTATCTGTTTCAAATATGATTTGTTTGGAATCTTAAGTTAATGGACTGTCTCTTTAAATTTCAATCAATTCTTGTGATGTTCTTGGTCTGTGATAGTGATGGTTCTGCCCTCTGCTGTTGATGTGAAGATCCTGGCCTCGTATTTCTGGGCGTGTGTGAATAGGTTTTACAAATCTAAAGGGTGGGAGCTGAGGTATGTTGTCTTTTTATTGCTGAAAAATCTGTGGTATTTTGAAACATTTCTGTGCAATGTTGCTCTTCACACACAACTGTTGCATGTTGTGTAAGGTAGCGTTTGGAGCAAGTCATGCACTCATACCTGTAAATAAGCAACAAAATCATCCAAAAGATATCTAATCAACATTCACCCTTCATGTCCCTACGCATATGATATAGAAGACAGTATTAAATATATTACCTAAAGATTTGCAGTCCGATATAAAATAACCTTGGATAAATAAACCTTGCAATTTGCATTTAGTCACTGCATTGTTAAAAGATTTTTCTGACGACTGATATTCATTTTGTATAGATTGGAGAAAAGGTGATTGGTATAGAAAGATGTAGTCAGTCACTCAAGATGCAGTTTGATCTTCATATGATAATTACGAGGCACAAGTGGGCTTACTTATAAGGGAAACATGATTATTTATGAAATATTCTATTTTTTCATGATGGCAATCTTATATTTGTAGTAGTAAAATGGGTAACGAAACTGCTTTAACAACTATAAAAACAACCTTTATTTCAATGACACTCACGTACAAAAATGACATTCACCAATTAATATCCATCGCGCAGTTTCCTCGGCCAGCTCTTTGCTGCGTTGAATCGTGTTGGAGGAGGGAAACATGTTTTCTTCAGGATGCTGTTGAGGTCCATAGAAAAATATGCTTGTTAATTTTGTAGTAATGTAGTTGAGAAAACTCAGCACATAATTCTTCTTTAAAATACTGGTTCATATTTGATTTAAAACGTCAACTTGTGTGACCTTGACCATATAATTTTTGTTTCACTAACCTGGAAATATGAGTTCCATGCCCGCAGCCTCTGAACTTCAAAGATTTCTCGTGGGTTTATATTGTTTTTATATGCATTACCATGAGTTATTTCCTTTATCAGAATATTTGATCATTTGTGTAAATATATACAATTTCATTTTGATAATAAATACCAAGTATGAAAATTCTAAGACGATCGATGTTATTTCCGAAAATAAATCTGAATGGAAACTCAAGCGATGGTACCCTTGAAGTTCATAACGGACACGTGACGTAACAGTACATGATTGGTGGTATTAACTTGCCCCTTCTGCGTATGTGCAGGATTTAAAAATTAGCTTAATATTAAAGCCTGGTCTAGAGGTGTATTTAAAGTTGATCCTGGAGGCTGCCAATGCGTATGCGCACTAGAGATCTGGATTAAACTTTAATACTGGATTAACTTTTATGGCATGTACAGAAGACGCCCTAAGCTCATTTCTTAATCTTGCACATGCGCAGAAGGGACAAGTTAATCCCACCAATCATGTACTGTTACGTCACATGTCCGTCATGAACTTCATGGGTGCCATCGCTTGAGTTGCCATTCAGAGTTATTATAAAGGGTTCAATACAGCATACTGCATAGGTTAGCATACTGCATACACAGCATACTACATTGCCATGCCTCCACGTGCGTACCACGCGGGTACTCCACGCCGCGCTATCGCCTAAACCACGCTCTTCTAAATATAGAGGCCACGCCGTCAGCCAAGGGGTATATAAGGTCATCCAAGCTGACCCTCATTCTCACTCACTCACTCTCTGGCGGTCACCCGCCCTAGCAGGGCGTGGGGCCTTCTCACTCACACCTTCAGCGACCTCCCTGTGACCTGAGTTGCCCGCTCTTGGCCCCTCCCGGCCGGGGGTGTTCCACGCCGTAGTTTTCATATCGTGTGTTCTCTTCAATAAAGACTGAAGCCAATCAGTGTATCACTGACGCCACCTGTAATTCAACTACACTATAAACTAGAGGTGTTAGACACTCTTATAGTATGGTGGCTGCGGTGCTTGCTTTAGCCTTTCGGCTTGAAGCACGAACTAAGAACTCTGAAGAACATAGGACCGCTCGCCTCTAAAAACATCGCGATATGAACGAGGATACAAAACCACGTGAGTACATGTATGGGTCAATCTTTTCTTTTCCTTTCTTCTTCCCCCATATATGTGTTAAGCAAACCGTTCCACGTTGGTTTTGCTGGTGTTAAGTGCTAAAAGTGAAAATTTAACAGCATAATGGCAACACTCTCACAGTCTGTCAATCACGGGACCTGAGAACACTTACTCAGGATGTGTCAGGTCCAGGTCACAAACACAGGAAATATCGTTCTTTAAATAATTAATTTTCTCGCATTTAGAGATTTATTTATATTGTTTCAACAACAACAAAATTCAACTCAAGTTCGGGATTTTCTCTCAAGCTGAGAATTTTCTTTTTTGTGATTCACGACCACATACGAATGAATTCTGTGTACTCATTTCTCTTCTTGTACGAATTTCGTTAATTGATTATTGAACTTCGCTCATTGTTGGACTCTTTGGTTCATTTCATTCTCTGACTGATTTCGTTATTTCGACCTCACTTTCACTTATGGTCCAGGCTGGGAGGAAACTTGTAGTGCATCAACGCTATTTGGTGACAATTCTTTCGGCGCAAAGAAAAAATAGCTTGATCGCAAATACTTCTAAATCATTTTAATGAATAAAGCGTAACAATCTTCCCCTTTCATCGTGCAATAATGCATGGGGTTTCTTAAGGAATAATAGATTTGCGCACCCGACATTTGAGAGTAAGTATAATGAAACTGAAGCATAATTAATTCGTTCGGCATATTGAGTCGGTGTGACCTATATTGACGTCTGATTATAAAGGTAGGACTAGGGTTAAACTGAAAATTCGCTCAGTAAAAACAACCTTCTCACTTTCTTTACCGCTGGCATGTCCGTAATATTCCGACAATCGTGTGATTCGTAGTTGATTTCTGCGTGCGCCATTCACAGATTGTAGAGTAAGACTAACGATAGAATTCGAGTCTCATATAGTCCCTTCATTTCGTTCAGGTAATTTGGGCAAAGGAATCCCACTGTCGAAAATGGCTATCCTCTAGCATGCTTAAGTGAGAAATGATTACCTCATTGTATCAGATTTTGTAGCGTTTCCATAAGTACGATTAAATAATCGAGGATAACGTAAAGAAACATTTCTGAACTGGGATGCTTGCATTGCGGAAGCTTGCAAAAGAAATTTCATGTCACCATTCATTTGCGTACGTTAAGTCGCATTTAATTTAATGCTGAATTGTTGGGGTAATTGAAATAATTGTTGTATTAACATAATAATGATAATAACATTTGCTAAAGTGAACGTTAAATTCGTGTTTGTGATCCATCTTTGTGTGAGCTCGCTTTCTCTTTACACTCATAATTACATGCACACACTCATTCACGCAAACAGACACTGTGTCAAATCTTCAATTATAGGATTTGTTGTGCATAATTGCAGGTTATCTCTTTTACCCGCAATGTTGTTGTGATGAGTAAACATACACACAATCATTTCACACACTCTTCCACGCAGTTCAACAGACACTGTTAAATCAAATCTTCATCTATAGGATTTGTTGTGTCGTAGTCTAAGGCTATTCTTTTGCCTTGTGGCGTTGCTGATCGTGATTAGTGGAAATGATGCACAATACATACTTTTTCTTCTCTGTGAAATGACAATCTGTTTAAGTTATCCTTGAGGATGCCGATGCCATTTCCCTTATCTATTCTCATATCTATCTGAGATGGTTCGTAGCTCAAGCAAGTTCGTGAGAACTGCTACTCTCCTCTTCCTCATTTTTCTTCCTGAAAAATACAAAGTGAGAAAAAAAACGAAAATAAATGAAAAACCCACATTAAAAACTGCAATTAGCATAAAAATAATGGCTAACAGCTCTTAATTAACATCCCTCCCTCTCTGTTGTTTTTCTTTTTCTCTTACTATCTTGGCCCTTACGTGTATGAACTGGTTCATGTATATAATGGACGTGCTTATCCGACACGGCATCAAAGGAGATCTAACTGCAGCACGATCACCTTGCAATGCCGTGAGACGAACATCGCCAGAAGATCGCCGTAGGCCAAAGGACGAGGACTCGTGAAATTGCAGGTATTAAGCCGCCCAGATCAAGTGGACGGGCGCCGCCTGTCAGTTCTCCCGTAGATCAAGTGAAGAACCAGGAACTTGTCAGAGCTAGCCCCATGATGCTATGAAAAGCCGCCTGCCTGGACGCCCGTAGATCGGTTGACCTCCAGGAGCTCCCCAGCGCAGGAGTAAGCCGCCCTCAGACGAAAGGACGCCCCTGCCCAGGACGCCGTAGACCCAGACGCGCAGGCTACGAGGACGTCGGTACGAGCCGCAGCCGAGAAGGACCTGGACGAATCTGCGAGGACGTGTGGACGACGATGCCGCCGAGTACCACCTGGATGAGGACTACGAGGACGACTGGACGAACCGAAGTCAAGGAGGACCTAGGCGAAACCTTCGAGGACGTGTGGACGTCGATGACAGATGGATGCACCAAGGACCAAGATGAAGAGGCCGACAACAAGGAGATGCACGAGGACAACCGAGGACAGGAACGCGACGAGACGACCAGCAGATGGGGTACGATGATAGGTCACCCTTGAAGTGATTCAGATGACGCCACGAGGACGAAGCTGAGGTGGTGGCCGAGCGGTATAAAGGGTTCAATACAGCATACTGCATAGGTTAGCATACTGCATTACCATGCCTCCACGTGCGTACCACGCGGGTATTCCACGCCACGCTATCGCCCAAACCACGCTCTTCTCAATATAGAGGCCACGCCGTCAGCCAAGGGGTATATAAGGTCATCCAAGCTGACCCTCATTCTCACTCACTCACTCTCTGACGGTCACCCGCCCTAGCAGGGCGTGGGGCCTTCTCACTCACACCTTCAGCGACCTCCCTGTGACCTGAGTTGCCCGCTCTCGGCCCCTCCCGGCCGGGGGTGTTCCACGCTGTAGTTTTCATATCGTGTGTTCTCTTCAATAAAGACTGAAGCCAATCAGTGTATCACTGACGCCACCTGTAATTCAACTACACTATAAACTAGAGGTGTTAGACTCATAGTTATTTTCGGCAATAACATCGTCTTAGAATTTTCATACTTAGTATTTATTATGAAAATGAAATTGTATATATTTACACAAATGATCAAATATTCTGATAGAGAAAATTTATGGTAATGAATATAAAAAACAATATAATCCCACGTGGAATCTTTGAAGTTCAGAGGCTGCGGGCATGGAACTCATATTTCCAGGTTAGTGAAACAAAAATTATATGGTCAAGGTCACACAAGTTGACGTTTTAAATCAAATATGAACCAGTGTTTTAAAGAAGAATTATGTGCTGAGTTTTTCTCAACTACATTATTACAAAATTAACAAGTATACTTTTCTGTGGACCTCCTGAACAGCATCCTGAAGAAAACATGTTTCCCTCCTCCAACACGATTCAACGCAGCAAAGAGCTGGCCGAGGAAACTGCGCGATGGATATTAATTGGTGAATGTCATTTTTGTACTTGTGTCATTGAAGTAAAGATTGGTTTTATAGTTGTCAGAGCAGTTTCGTTACCCATTTTATTACTATAAATATAAGGTCGTTATCATGAAAAAATAGAATATTTCATGAATAATCATGTTTCCCTTATAAGTAAGTCTATTTGTGCCGCGTAATCATCATATGAAGATCAAACTGCATCTTGAGTGACTGACTACATCTTTCTATAACAATCACCTTTTCTCCAATCTATAAAAAATGAATATCAGTTGTCAGAAAAATCTTTTAACAATGCAGTGTCAATGCAAATTGCAAGGTTTATTTATCCAAGTAAATTTTATATCGGACTGCAAATCTTTAGGTAATATTTTTAACACTGTCTTCT
>NC_091555.1:11632374-11639874 GCF_042767895.1 Penaeus vannamei | reverse complement strand
ACAGCCAAAGTTTACTCAGCACTCCTGAGTTTCAGCTGTATCTTGCTATGCATACTGAGGTGAAGACAATGGTTAAGGAGGGGGTATGGAGAGTAGAGGAGACCTCTACCACAAATTTATTGAGGGATAGATCATGGCCTGGCTCCATATTTGGCAATAAATTAAAAGTATTATCACTTGAGTTTGACTTCATATTAGTAAGAATATTATCATTAAATTCAGTAACAAGCATATCCTACTATTGAAAAGATATGTTATTTTGTATTACATTATACCATGCTATTTTTTATATTGCTTTCTCAGAGATACTTTTGGACAAGAATGCATTCTAGTAGGAGGAACTTTTTGGCCAATATGATTTGATTATTCTTATTGCTATGATAGTTACAATTATTGTTATTGAGTGGCTTTAGGCTGTGAGTGACGCTCTCTGCAATTTTTTTCCTTTATTTCTTGTACCAACGACTTTGACTTTTTTTCCTCTTCAAGAATATAATCTTCAATTTGCCCTGGGTTAGTGGATCCATACTGTAAAGATTAACCTTTTGTTATTATTTTCTTGTTATCATTATCATTATCACCATTTTTTGCTTATTAGTATCATTATTATCATCATTTGTTGTTGGTGTTATTGTCATTGTCATTTTTGTTATTCTTATTGCTATTGTTTTTGTTACTGTCATTATTGTATTTGTTTTCATCATAATATCTGTTTTATCTAGTTTTGCTGCTAAATATCCTTAACCTCTAAAAATGGATGCATTTTATTCATTGTTCCAGGATCTAGTTCCTAAAGGGAAGAAGTGCAAAACAGAAGATAATGAAGAGAATGATTCTGACTCTGGAGACAATTTTGAAGTTCCTTCCATTGACAAAGATGATGATAAAGCTGACACCAGTCAGCCAGAGGGTGAGAGATTCTAAAGTTTGTGTGTTTGTGTGTGTGTGTGAGTGAGTGAGTGACTGTTATCTATCTTTCAATAGTTCTGGTTGGGGAAAAAAATTAACATCTTTATCATCGCTTTTTATCCTTTCATTCTTCTTGTATAGAAACTTAGTCATATTTGTCTAAATTCACTCTTCTTGTAACATATTTGAACAGCACAACCATGTTCCCCCTTTTCCTTCTTTCTCCTAGAGTAGTGAGTCCTATTTTTTGTAGTCTGTCTTCATAGCTCATAGCTCTTAGAGTAGGTGCCCATCTTGTGGTTGCTTGTTGAACCCTTTACAGTTTGTCTATGTCCTTTTTTAAGTGTAGACTCCATACCACTGCACCATACTCGGGACTAGTTCTTATGATGGTTGTATGTATCTTCTGTATCATATCTTGGCTCATTTACACAAATGCCCTCTTCGTGTCGGCAATCAGCCCTAGCATTTTATGGACCTTTTCATTTATATGGTCATTTGGTCTTAGGTTCCTGTTTATGATTATTCCAAGTCTTTTTCCTTACTTGCTGTGTTTGATACTGCATCTCCTAATTTGTATTAGTATAGTGGACAATTTCAACTCTCCATTTTCCAAGTACAGCTGTACATTAATAAGTTATCAATGTCTTTGGATTATTGGCTTTGAGGCATCATCTATTATCCTTCTTTCTGTTTTTGCATTGTCTGTAAACATATTCAGATAACTACCTGAACTTATGTTTGATGAAAAAAATAAACATAATAATTAAGGTGCTCATCTGTCTTTCATAAAGGATGTCATTCATTCATTTAAGGAGTTTGCCTTTCACTCCACCTGCATGTTCTAATATTGATAATCTTAAGTCTTCTATGAGACACCTTATCAAAAGCCTTTTTAAAGTCTTATGAACACAAAATCTACCCAGCCTATACTGGTTAGGGAAGCTGGTGATTTAAAGGATTTTGTTTGTCATTGCTCTTATAAAAGGGTGTAACATTACCAAGTTTCCAAACTTTTGGTAGTTCTCCTTGTCTCACTGAATTTTGGAATATTAATAACAAAGGAGAACATTGTGTGTGTGATGTGTGAGAGAGAGAGAGAAATTGTGTTTGTATGTTTATATGGCCAAGTGTATGAGTCTGAGTGTTCGCATGTGCATATATACAGTAAATGGATTTAAGTTATGGGTAAATTTTACGAAGTCATATATAGTCCCAGCGTTTTGTAATATTCTTATTCCTTAAGAAATTAGAGATTTGCTTGCTTGTAACATTCATTTTAATTGCAAAATGATTAGTAAATGTGCAGTGATAATAATACAATGCATAATTTTACAAACTCACAAATCCATGTATAAAAGTATACATGCATGCCTAGACATGTGCACATATAAGTACTAATGCACATGCACACACACACTGTACACACAGGTAAATGCATACACACATACACATACATAGACATACCATACACATATGCACATACCACACACTCATATGCATACCATACACACATACAGAAAGCATATACACATATGCATACCCCTTTCCCCACAAACACATGCTACACTCAGTCAGCTATTCATTCACTCATTGTGTAAAGAATTGTTATTTTTTAACTGTTTCCAGAAGATGCAGCTGAGTCCCCTGTTCATGAGTTGGAGGTAGCTGCCTCACCAGAAAATGTGCGGGAGAGCATTGAGCAGAAGTTTCTTTTGGATATGCCAGATGATTTCTTTGATTTGTGGGACCTTTGCAAGACACTTAACAAAGAAAAACCTGAAGGTAAGAGAAAACAAATTTTTGAACTGCCCCAAAAGTCAGACATAGTTCAAAATATGGAGCTGGAATGTTTGTAGGAAACAAGCTCTTATATGTACTTGAAAGGGTTAGTATATGTGAGATTTGAGATTGCATATTAGAGGCATAGTTATATTGAATTTAACAAATCAAATTTGATGACCCACAGAAGCATTCATCAAAGCTGGTATCACCCTGGTTGGCCCATATGACATCCTCTCAGGCAAGCTGAAAAACCTTAAGACCAGAAAAATATCAAGTTATGTTTGTCACTGGCGGTATTATTATGATCCGCCAGAGTTCATGGTAAGTAACCACAAGGGTTCTTGGGAATCTGGAATAGAAGTGAGGGTAATT
This sequence comes from Penaeus vannamei, assembly GCF_042767895.1. Lineage (NCBI taxonomy): Eukaryota > Metazoa > Arthropoda > Malacostraca > Decapoda > Penaeidae > Penaeus > Penaeus vannamei. The sequence goes on along the minus strand of NC_091555.1, from coordinate 11,636,808 downwards.
AGCAATTTTTGATGCCATATTGATATGTAATATACTCACATTTTCTCCCCTTTACCTAACCTGTTTCTATCAACTTCATTTCTGCTTTATTTTCTCTCTGACACACATTACTCATATATTTCACATACCTTGCACATATGTTATTTAGCTTTTCTTTTACAATTTTCACCACTTTAATCATTAGGGTCTCCCAAAATTTTGCTGAGATTTTGTCATTTTCCAGACTGTGATAGCAGGAAGCGAAGACGAATATCACATAGGATATTATCGAGATGATTGCTTCCTCTTACCAGCTTTTGTTGGTTCAATGTCCTCTGTCAAGCCTGGCAGTATTACCCTAATGGGAGGGAACATATTTAGTGCTGTCAGGTAACTCACCTTGAAGTATTTTATCTGCATATTTTGGGGAGAAGCGTTTTTTTTTTGTTTTTTTTAGAAATTGGAAAACATGTTATGTGCACATACATGCAAATGCATCCAATGTTCAAAAAATGTACACACAACCAGAACCAGACACATACAACCACACATACTTCACATGCACATGTGTACAGGTGCAAATGCACACATGCGCACAAACATGCACACACACACACACACACACACACACACACACACACACACACACACACACACACACACACACACACACGCACTCTCACACGCTCGCGCACAGACACACACACACACACGCATGCATGCATGCACACACACACTCACTCACTCACGCACTCGCTCACGCGCGCGCACACATACACACACACACGCACACACACACACACACACACACATGCACACACACACACACACACACACATAATATATGCACACACACACATAAAGCATGCACACATACACATAATGTATGCACACACACACACACACATAATATATGCACACATACACATAATGCACACACACACACACACACACATAATATATGCACACACACACACAAGGCACGCACACACACCGCACACAACAACACGCACACAGCGCGCGCACACACACACACACACACATAATATATGCACACACACACACACATAATATATGCACACACACACACAAGGCACGCACACAGCGCGCGCACACACACACACACACACACACACACACACCACGCACACACACATAACACGCACACAACGCGCGCACACACACACACACAATGCGCACACGCACACAACGCGCACACACACACACACACAACCCGCACACACACACAACGCGCGCGCACACAATACACACACACACACAGCAAGCATGCACACACAGCAAGCATGCACACACACACACAGCAAGCATGCACACACGTGCACACACACAGCAAGCACGCACGCACATACACACACAGCAAGCACGCATACACACACACACACAGCAAGCACGCACACACACACACAGAAAGCACACACACACACACACACACACACACACACACACACACACACACACACACACACACACACACACACACACACACACACACACACACACACACACACACACACACACACACACACACACACATTCTCTCTCCCTCCCCCCCTCCCTTTCTTATTATCTCTTTTTCTCTAGGGCCCCTCTCGTCTTCTTTTTCGCCCTTCCACATCTTCTCAAATTTGTAGCATTATACTCCTTTTATTCAAATTTACCATGGTAATTAGATACCCCTTCTAAATATAATATATGCATATACAAATAAATGATGGTTCATTTGCATAGATGTAGAATAATTACTTCTGTCTGGATTTTTTTTTTTTTTTTTTTTTTTTTTTTTTCCAAAAAAGTGATTTTTGTGTATGGTAGTGTATATTTATGTTCTTTACATTTTTTGTCCAGAATAAAGTAATGATGATTTGCATATAATGTTTGCTGTATTTTATCTTTATGATTGTTTAATCATAAAGACCATCTTTTATTAAAGCATAAATATAATGCAAGATTTAAACACTTCCAGCATATATCTGTCACAGAGGATGAAGGCTGAGAATCCTTTCAAGAAAATAACTCTGCAAAGATTGCAACAAGAAGTGGATAACTTTGCAAAGCTAAAGAAGCATTCACTGGAGCAGAGACCATCTTCTGTGCAAGAACGTTCTAAAAAGGTGGTCAGTAAGTGTTTCCATGGAGCAGGCATTGTGGTCCCAGTGCACAATGATGTTGGCTACAGGCCCATCCCAGAAACGAATGGTAAGTTAAATCTCAGAAATAGTCAACTAAGCCATTACTCCTTTATTTTTTCATGGATGCATTGTTACTTATTTGGTTGAGTAAAGTATGGATTCTGTTCTAAGCAACTGAAGGGGAAGATTTAAAGGTTCTATTTATTGTCTTCCCCAGATAAAGTGATTTTTTAATGTTCCATTTATTGTTGTTTCTAATTGCAGCTCCTTTCATATATTCAGATCTTAATTTTCTATTGTAGATAATTATTTGCTCTTTAGTTTGTATGTGCACAGGTTTGCTTTGCAATGCTTATTTACAATCATTGATTCCTCCAATCTCTCCAATTTCTCATTTTACCACACTTCTGTACCCTCTCCCTCTCTCCTCTTTCTCTTCCTTAATATTTGTTGAAATTGTTATTCTCTTCAACTACAGCCTGCTTGAAAAAGATATTCCAGAAAGTAGTGGATGCCAAATCAGAAGAAGAAAGATTAAAACACTTTGATGCAGTTCAAGAGCTCATGACCAATGTACAGTTTGCTTTTGATGAAGGAGACTTTGGTAAGTATTATATATGAGAGTACACAAGTCAAAAATTTATGCAACTGTTAATTTATCTAATTTTTTTATTGCTCATTCAAAATACCTGATTTATACTGAAAGTTAATTGGAATTAATGATCAACGTATAGATAACCACTATATTATAAAAAATGTCAGAAATTATATTGTTATTTTGTATAATACACACATATACAAACATATGTATATACATATACATATATTTATTTCTTTATTTATGATATGCCATAACAAGAAAGAAAAAAGAAAAATGCGCAATGATACTTTAACGATGATGACTAAATGCTTGTTTGTTTTTCTTCCCAAGGAATGGGACTGGAGTTCGGTCACAATATGTTTACCTTTGGAGGAGAAGTATTCCACAAAGCCATCAGTCATATCTTAGGGGTTGCTTATGAATTGCTTGGAAGAGATGCCTTTGTTGACATTTTACAGGTAGTTATTTAAATTTCTTAGAAGTTATAGGTACATATTTTTACCTTTTTCTTTGAGTATTTGCTTCGTTTATTTGTGTGAGTTAGTGTGACAAGTGTAGATGTAGATGAGTGCTTGCTCATGGGTATCTGTGTGTATATGTGTTTGCAGTTGACTCTATAAATATAATTTTACTCTAATCAACATCATGATTAAGCACTAAGGTTATTTGCAACATCACATTTTAGGTGTTAAACTTCTAGTCTTACATTATCAAAATCATGATATACCATTTCATTTTCTTTATAAAAAATAAAATTGCTTGTGTATTTTCAGGCACATTTGAAGAACAGACGTCGAGGGAGTAACCTAAGCATACTAGAAGTTGTAGAGTGAAATATATATATATATATATATATATATATATATATATATATATATATATATATATATATATATATATATATATATATATAAAGAATATTTATGCATGCATTTATCACTCTTTCACTTAATTTTTTTACCAATAGATTGGCTGATTTTCTTTTGGTTTGATTCTTTTAATTTAATTAAGAGTGAAAAATAGTTAGATGATTATGTAATACTCACCTATGGTAAACATAATTATAGATTTTGTAATAAAACTTTAGTGACGAATGTGTAAATATTAATTAGCAACCTTCTTATCTTTCTAAGAAATGGATTAGAACTTGAATTGTATGCAGCAATTGAACAAAGAGGATTTCTGTTTTTGCAAACAACCATGTTTTCATTGACTGGAGCAGAATAGATGCATTTATGGAAGTATCTTTACATACCATATTAAAAGCCAGAGTTGGTACTGAGAAGTTAATAATTATGTAATAGTACATATCACAATTTAAATACAATTGAACATAAATGTAGCACAGGCTAGTAATACTCTATATTGTAGGACCTATATAATGTTGAAAAAATTGATTCAACTTTTAACTTTCTTTTTATGATAGTGTATATTAGTCAATACATAGGTATCTGAATACAAACAAATAAAGTATTTTCGATAATGACAAATTATATAGGAAATATCTTAGTTGTTATGAACCACTATTTGTGTAAACAAAGAGGTGTTTTTTTATACCTTTACTGTAATGGATATGAATGTAAGTAAAATAAAGTCCTTGGGCCTGAATCTCGTGTTATAAAAACACACTGATATTTATGTAAATAAGGCCTAAACTATTTCAAATGTAATGCATTATTCTGAGTACAAAATCATTGCTTCTTT
>NC_091555.1:11614891-11619374 GCF_042767895.1 Penaeus vannamei | reverse complement strand
TAATGTTTCCTCTTTAAAACAAAACTTACCTTCTGTGAGTTTGTAAAGTCTTAATAGATAGTTGATACTTTCCAAATTTGATTTATTGAATTTTAATATCAACTCCTATACAAAGTAAAGGAGTGAGGAGATGATTTAAAAGTCTATTCAGAAAATTTAGCGTGAATTTTATTGAAAGTGGTTTTGTAGGTTAGCTTGAGTTTTATTGAAAAGGGTTTTGTAGGTGATGATGTAAATACATTTTATAATGCATTGAAAAGTGAATATCTAATCTCATTACTTTCAGACATCATTTTCCAATGATGGTGGTGACACACTGTCAGTCCATTCTCGAGGCAGCTCAGACTCTCGAAGCAGGACGTCCTCTGAACGTCACAGCTGTGGGAGCAGATCTCGCAAAGATGCACAACACAAGACCCATGGCTCAATACTCCGTCATGTCATACTCACGGGTGTGGCAGCGCAGCTGGTCTCTGCTCATGTAAGAATAATGTCAGGATGTTCATAGAAAAACTATTCAGTTGACCTTTGTAAAATTTCCATAGTCCTTACTTAGCTTAATCCTTAAGTATTGCAAGCCCTCCAACTTATCAGTCCCCTTAGCTGCTAGAGAGGATTGATTTTTGACAGATTTGGGTTGTTAACTTTTTAAGAGCTCATTTTTACTCATAAATACATAGAAGAGGTAGGTGGTTGATATGGTATAGTGTGTAGAAGGGGAATGTGGGGAAGGAAAAGATGGGGATTTGGCTGGATGAAATATGCGCCATACAGTACCAGAACTAATAATTCCTATTTGCAGCATTCCATCTATACAAGATGTGATATCTCCCTCATTCATTTCTTTACAATTACATTCCCTGCAAAAAATTAGTAAATAGCAAAGAATACTGTAGGTCTGGCTCACTTTGACATTGTATGTAGAGCTTGCTAAACAGGTAATAATCTTGTACTTGAGTGTGGACCCAGTCAGTTAAGGCTAGAAGAACCTTGGCTTTGGTGTCTTTTTTCCATTTTATATAACCACTGTCAACCCAAGGGCCAATCTCTCAAAAGCTTAGGTTGGCGATTTTTTTCTGAGCTGTGATTTAATTTGAAATACCTCCAGAGCACTATGTTTGCATCTATATAATCATTCAAAAGAAATGTTTTACAAACACTGCTATTTTGCAGCAAACAGAAATTCTATTGTTATTTGATTCAGTTTACCTTTTCAAGACAAATATAAAGTTGCTGGCATAAATAAAGGAAATTCCAGTATTACTGAATGCTTTACAAAGCTTGACTTGGAAAGTGAAAGTCCTACCACAGATATTGCTAACCCACATTGGCCTGAGGTTATGATTTTTCTGCTATCCCTTTTTAACTTTTTAACTAGATTTTGATAGCTGCGCTCCATGTTAAAGATCCATTTTAGTTATGTTTCAACTGCTGCTTTAATACTAAAAACATCATATAGAGTAACTGAGCAGTAAATCAGTGTTTCTAAATATCAACAACAGTCAGACTCTGTGGTTTGTATGGGACAAGAAACTTCATTATATAATTTTCCTGTTTTGGTGATATCCTCTTCTTCCTCTATCTCATAGTTTCTCCCATCTTGTCCTCATTATGATAGAGTTATTTTACATTTAGGACCGTGTGGGTGCTGGGCTACCAACAACCATGGCAGTGGGTAACATCATATGCATTGGCACAAGCCATGGCCTCATCCTTGTCTTTGAGCCTACTCAGGCTTTGAAATTCTGTTTAGGATCAACACAAGTAAGTACAAAAATATATTTGGATGCTGTTCAGGCAAGTGAATAACAATTTTGAAGGAAAAGGTGTATGCACATTTTTGGTATGTTGTCTTTTTATTGTTATAATCTTTTTGTTTAATATCTTTTGTTGACTATTTGTGGCAGTTGGGAGAGCAGTATGGATCTGTGTCTGCTCTGGCCCTCAACCATGACTGCACTCGCCTCCTTGCTGGCTTTGCCAAGGGTCAAATTTGTGTCTTTGATCTGACATCCAGCAAGCTCCTTCAGACGATCTCTGATGCTCACACACCATTCACAGCTGTTTTGCATTTAAAGGTATATACAGATATTTTTAAATTTTGGATTGATGACAGTGGTAGGAATATATATGCATAGATCTTTCACATGCATAAAAGTCTGGAAGTTTGTCTGACTTTAACTGTGCTTCTTTCCTTTTTGTACAGTGGACAGACTTTCCTGGAATGGCTGTCATTAGTGACAGCGGAGGGTCTGTCTTTGAGCTCTCCATCAAGAGGACTATGGGGCTCAACTCCAATGAGTCTCGTTGCATATTCTCAGGCAGTCGTGGGGAAGTGTGTACTATTGAACCCCTCTTGATGTCACAGTTCCGTGCTACCCCAGTGTCAGAACCAGTCATATTGGCAATGGCTACTATATCAAAGGTGTGTTAACTGTTCCATTCTCTGGAAGAGTGCATGAAATGAATATTTTTTATTATGATTATAGTAACAGATGTTACCTGATATTGAGGATGAAAGTGGGTGTGAATTGCTATTTGCTGCATAATCATGAGATTCCTTGACTGTCTTTATTAGTAGACCTCTGTACTATTTGCTCTACATTTCTTTGATATAATGCATTACTATTACTGTTACTTAAGCCATTTTGCCATACATCAAGTGGTTCATATATATCATATTTAAACTTTTTGCTTAAAAGATTTGTAGACTGATATGTCATCCATAGATTCTCAAAATTTTAACTGAAAGTTTTCTTATAACCAATTTCCTTATAACCAATGTGATTTCAGGTCATTGTGGTATCTTTGAGGCCACAGTTGAAAGTATTGTTCTCTCACCCACTAAAAGCCTCTGCATCTACGCTCCCCCTCTTGGCTTGGCAATTTGTAGTGATACAAATGCCTGATGGAACGAGAGTGATTGATCCAGTGCTGGCCTTTGGTCGTGAGAAAAATGTGTATTTTTATCAGGTAATTAGAGTACTATATGATCTCAGATTTTTTATTTCCTCTTTTTTAGAAAGAAATCAACCCAACTCATGCATTTCATGCATCTGATATGGTAATGATTGGTTCAGCTATGAAATTATTATACTTTACATGTTTATAGCTGTAGAATTGTAGTAACTTCTTGAAATACGATTTTGCAGTTGACACATGGAAGTCAGGAGGAGTTGCAGTTTATCCCACTGCAGAAAATGTCCTTATCATACCTAGTCCAAGCCATGGCATGGCTCAACTCCCGGACTCTAGCTGTGATGGATACCAAAGAGCACTTGCATGTAATTGATGTCAAGACTCAAGATGAACTAGAGACTGTAGATCTGGCCCACCTTGGCCTGGTGTATGCTTCTGCACATTTTAAAGCCATTGCCACTGGGAGCAATGTCAGTAAAGCAATGGTAGGTTCAAGAAAAGTGTTATTTACTTGGAAAGGAATATAAATTGCAGTATCACACATTCTTGTAAGTAAAATTGTTGAGCAAGACTTCATGCTTTGAGGAAATCAAGAAACATTTTCTTTTTTTTACAGGCACTGGCAGGTGAGAGAGCCTGTTATCATTCCATGGTCAGTTTTGGATCGCAAGTTCTGCTACTTGGCACAAAATCTTTCCAGGTAAGTTTGTTTACAAAATATACTTTATCATCCAATAATGTCTTGACATAGATAACTGGAGCATTTATATATTTTACATCATGATTTTAAGTCTGCTGGTCTTCTTTTGTTTTCTTAGATTAACCTAGATCCGAGTTGTTCAAAGTTGGTTGATTGGTTCTTATGTGGGCATTCTTAAATTCCTCATGCTCGCTTTCAACAGATATCTGTAATGTCTATCTCCTTAAGGAATACACTCTTGCTGACAGTAGCTTTGTGTCCACCATCCATGCCAATGACATGTTATTGTAATTTCAGGTAGTCACAGTGCGCACCTGGGTTGACCGGCTGGACCACCTTGTCCGTGGGGGACATGTCCGTGAAGCTCTGCAACTTGCATTAGACATTTATCAAGACAAAGCTCAAGCTGTTGTAGGCCTCAAACATAAAAGAGAGAAAAGACAATTGGTGAATTAAGTTCTCAAGAATTTTATGCAAATTATCATAACTATTTGTATGTACATTGTTTCATATCACTTGCAAACTAACTCATATCTCTTTCCTTACTGGAATAAGACTGTGATGTAGGTGTCTGCTTTTCCTAACAGCTTGTTCAAGAAAAGATCAATGAGCTTCTGAATCAGTACCTTGACTCTGCACTAGAGAAGCTTCCAGAAAGGAACAACCTGGAAGGCCTGAATAAGTATTATACCCAGTTGGTCCCTCTTTGCGTCCAAGTTGCTGTGGGAGCTCACCTTCGGGACCTGCTGTTCGGGAGGATGTGGGACCTCTTCAGTGAAGATGCTATATCTAAAGGTATTCTTTGGCTTTTAAATTCTTTCATGGGTTTCCTTTGGAAGTTTTGTTCATATCTTCAAGAGTGGG
>NC_091555.1:11597391-11607391 GCF_042767895.1 Penaeus vannamei | reverse complement strand
ACAGCTAACTAAGTGTTTCCTAAAGGTAGCTCAAAAGTAGTGATTTTTAAGGGGTAACATTAATTGGCTAAACCCTGAAATATTGAGAGGGGCCTTGACAGAGCTACAGGATTTTTCATGGGTCAGCCATATTAACTGTTGACACCAGGGTGGTATGACATACATGAAAATGTCTTCTGTGATAGTTCATTAATTTTGTTTGCACATAGTTGTTTCTACAAGAGCTTATTCACTATGGCAGATAAGCAAACTTGATGGTATATCAGATAAAACTGGAACATGAGTACTGTCATGTGCCTGAATAGAAGGTTGAAATATTAAGATTGAAGGATTTATGTAATATCATATTGGAATACTTGAAAGAAAGAAAGAAATGATTATCTTCCTATTTTTCCTATCATGTTGAACAAATTTTGAACTGCTTTTGATGGTTTTTAGAGCAGAACTATTTTCTTTGTCATTTTGTAATGTAATGTCTTATAAAAGTCACATATGTTGTGCCATACCAAGGCAATCTTGAAATGCTTTCATTTCCCTAGCAACCATCAGCAAATTATGTTTATTGAGTTTAAGTGGTTAATGTTCAGTAAATTAATTGGTGTCTAATGCTATAAACAGCCTTCCCTTTTGTTAATTCTCACAGAAATTTTTGTCAAGAAAGAAATAAGGAGATACGCACTTTCTTTTCCTTAGTAAACTGAAAAGTAAACTGATTTCTATCTTTCTATTTGTCTAGAGATGCGAGGAATGGTTGGCCATGTGGTCAACAGTATGATGACCCATATCTCCCTTCCTGCAATACTAGAGCGTGTCATGCATGATCCAGGCTACTGTGATGGGAACTTTGCTCAAATCAAGCATCTGCTAAAAGGTAAGTAATCAGTTTCTTGTGATGAAATAATGAAATGTATTTTATAGCCAGCAGATAATGCATTACTTCCATTTGTGTGTTGGTTTAAGTGTATTGTGTACTGTATTTTGAGAAAATTTAGCTATCAGTATTTTTAACATATATACTTAGTTTATACCTGTTATGCTCACAAGGCACATTTCAAATATGAATTCAGATCAATTAATCTATTTTGTGTTTTTGTGCAGGTAACTTTATTTTACCACAGTTTAGTAATGTAACTTAATGCTCATTTTGAAACTTGTTTGTGCTTCCTCTGAAATTGGCATAAACTTTTATTGGCAGAAATTTTCTTAAATTTTGTTTCCTGAGATGTAGTAAATAGCTGCTCTGCTATTGCATTTTTTTCAATATTTCTTTTGTGTTGACAAATGTTACCAAAAAGTCATGCTTTGTTTTTCCTCAAATGACTGAACAGTGAGCAATATATTTGATTGAATTTTTTTTTTAATGTGTTCATTAACCCAGTGGATGTGGGGCTACATTCTGTCTGCTGTGGTCTTTTGTGAATTTTGTTGTCCTTAGGGACCATGCCTGATTTCCCTATTCCTTGAATTTGAAGGAAACTTTTTTTTCTAATGCTATTAATATCAATATTGTTATTATGGTCACTAATCCTTAGCCTCTGGATGATGTGGAGTCATGTCATGGATGACTTGAACATGGCTCTTGGTGACATGTTATTCATGTCAAGGTTGACATGAGCGTGGGTCCATAGGACAGGTCATTCACAGCTATACAATGATGTATTTGTCCCACCCACTTCTACTACTTCTTCTTGGTGTTTGGTAGTTGCGTGGTTGAGCAGTAAGTCAGTACTAAGTAAGGTACTAGTTTACTCTGAAGATGGTGTGAAGTAAAGTTGTCTCAGCTTTCTTGTTTTTATTCTAGTAGATGGTAGAGACGGGCAGGCAGGGACGCCCTAGGAGGAGCACGTTCTGCCATGCCCGCGAGGATGAGCGGTCTGACGCTATGGCACAGGAATTGCCATGAATAAAGTTCGTTTTTAAACAATTCACAATGGGAACACATGAAATAATATGAATGAACATAAATTCAGAAACATCAGTTCACATGACCGTTTCATGAAGAAGGAACAAGGGTATAGCTCACATAAAATGGGTATGTTTTTACAACCTGAACCTTGTGGTTAGAGGACAGAGTGGCTGACCATTAATGAAACATAGAACATTGGAATATCAGTAATAAAATCAGTTACATTCACAGTGATTCAGAATCAGCATTTCCTCAGGATCGTTTTAAGTATAAACATGACATATTTATACATGAAGACAAGAATAAAAGCATGAGAAATGTATGCAAGCAATAAAGGCTGGATTAGCATGCTCTACAGTCACTTTGTCAAATGTCTTCTTAGAATCTTGTGAAATAAACAACACATGGCTTTTGTGGTCCATGAGGGGGGAGCGGGTCACTAGAATTACATTTTTTACTGTTCTTTACAATGTATCCTCATGCCTACACATCACATACTCTATAGGATTGCCTGAAGAAGCACAGGGTATAAAGTACTGATTGGCTATTGTTTTGTATAAAGGGCAATATTTAGTACATAAATCATTTGCCTGCTATCCCAGGATGATGTTATGCACTAAAACATGGCGTTCTGTTGCTGCTGCATTGAACCTGTTAGTAATCTTCACTCTTGTTTACATGAGCAGTATCCTTGTGTTAAGTACTCATTGGCATATGGCACTTTGCCAGTGTGACTGTCTGGACGTTTATTACACAGAAGGGAAGTACTGAAGTAGTGGGAGTAGGAAGAATAAGATTTGTGAAAATAAAGGGAAAATCTGTTTTTATCCCTCAATAAACACACATTCCATCTTTTACACAGTGTGTAACATACCTAATTTATTGAAACGGACTCCAATTTACATAATTAGGCTTCTACAGGTTCCATCTAACAGTAAAAATAAATATCATGCATCTGAATATGCAAAAACATTCAAATAGTTTTAGATTCAAGTTATTAAAAAAGGAATCATATGCCTCTGTTGGTGTGGTGCAGCTATTACTATCCACCAGCTGCATCTGAAATAGGCCCCGTAGGCAAGCCCAGTCATGCATACTTCATGGAGCTGAGGCCCATTGCACCCCAGTCATTTGGTTAACATACTAATTACAATAAAAAGAGTTAAATAATATGAAACAATCTTTCTGGAAATCAAGGAAGACTGCAAAGAGGTGTGACATGTAATCACACAATCTGCTTCCAGTAGGTTAATAGTAATCAACTATTATAGATTTTTTATAGATTGAACAAGGAAGTTTTTTCTCAAAATTTACACCCAGGGAATGATGCATGAAGGAGGGGAAGAGGATTAAGTAGAGACAAATATTTTTTACACTTTTATTGTTAATCATTAATCATTCTCTTTGTCCAGTTAACTGAAAGAATCAGGATTTTAGGTCTCGGACAGGCAACAATAAAAAGTCTAACTGAAAACACAAATTTAATATGAAAATAAATGAAAAAGTCTCCTTGGTTAAATAACATAATTTATGCTCAAAAATACATATCCTTAGTTATTATAATGAGTGTAATGATATTTTTAGGTAAAAATAGGATACAAGGATAAATGTTTACTTGGGTTGAAAAAGTACATTTAATTTTTTCTTTATCAATTAACATTCAGGTTTTCTTTTTCAAGCTGTATAACTATAAAAATAGGTCTATAAACATTTCTTTTTATGATAAATTTCATGACTGGGATCAACATTTATATATAACTGTGATACAGTAACTGCATAATAATTCATTACCTCTGTAGTGCCCTCTATAAATGAAACTAATTGTATGTAGAAAATTACCTTTGCCAGTAAAAGGATTAAAAATTGCCAGGATAACTGACTGGATGAAAGATAATTTTATAATTTGGCTTAAATCTATGGCAGTGTCTTTGCACTATTGCAGAGTGGCATTCAACAAGATTAAAGCTTTATTTGTTGGTGGAGATGCACCTGCTATTTTGTTCCCACTAAAAGATGTGAAAAAATATCTTAGCCCTACCCAAATTTCACTAAATTTTGGACTATTAGTAGCCTCAGATTTACCCTGCTGAAGCAGATAAGCTTCTAATATGAAGCCAGACCTATTGCAGTGTTCAATATGAACAAATTAGGTTGCCCCAAGGCAACATTTGTACCTCATTTGAGCTATGCAGGTTAACATTCTATCCGTGTGCTTTCATAATCATAAACTATATTACTTTCTAATTTAAAATCAATTCACAGCAGAGACAGTTAAAAATATTCATAAAAGAATGCTCCTTTTTCACATGGTCAACAATAATTATGACATACATTATTTTTTTAAATGTAGTTTATAAACATTATGTCACTAGGAAATAATTTTTGATTGAAATATATATTATGAATATACTCTATATATCTTCTTTGCTGTGCAATGTAATTCATATATATGAATCAGCAGATAAAACCCAACATTTTGATCTAGTGTGACTAGAAGTTGTCATTACTCATTTCCCTGATCAGGCAAAAAGGTTTTCTTTTGTTGGTGAAGCCGCTGCTCTAAGAAGTTGTAGAAATCAAAGTCATCAGCCATTCTCTGAAGTAACTTCTCTCGGATTTCCACAGGTACTTCAGGCTTTTCCTGATTTTTATTAACCATCAGTTGCTCCTTTTGTTCTGTGCAAAGGAAGGCGAATTGATCAACATTGATTTGTCAAAACTGCGACTAGATTATTTTACCTCCTCAGAATATATTAAAGCATAATCTTTTTATAGTAATCCAGTAAACTCAGAAAGGATGCTGAATACAGTTTATGAAGTGATCATAAAAAACAACATCTTTAATTAATTCATTTTAAAGTGATTAGAATTAATGAATACCCCTAAAAAGCAAATAGTAGGGAATCCTGCGATACTCACTTCTGCTACTGTAGACCTGTGATGCTCCAACCATGAAGCGAGGTACAAGAGCCTCCATAAGCAAAAGGGAAACTTCCATGTGTTCTACTAAACCCACAACACTGTAATCCTGGGAAACAACCTGCTTAGCAACCTGCAGGGCATCTTTATGGCCAACAATCCTGTAGGGAGAATATAGCTACATTATAAATGAGTTTATTTAAAGCATATTGTTGTGGATATAAGAATTAGAATTATATATTGTCCTCCACAAGATTTTAAAAAGCTTCTTTGTAATAAAATTATTGTAATGTATTCATTTCCAAACTAGAATTTAGCTATTTTCAAGAAATTGTGACAAATATTATTTGGTTTCAGGTATGGTGGAGAGGTATGTTTATGAAGAAACCCTTTATGCTACAGTAATCAGAATAATAGCTGGGGATCAACTAAGTTACTTAACAATGCAGCACAGTCAAGCATGTTCCCCCCTTATTGTGTATACAACTACCTGTGCCATCTGTCATAGTGTCTACCACCCATCAAGCAAAGCAGTTGCTCATAGGTAAACTTCTCTTTTATTTATTATTTTTTATTTATCACTTTCTATACTTGGATTTATATCCCATGTATAATCTCAAATATCCATTGTTCATACTTGAGCATGTATATGCAAATATGTAATTTCAATTCTAAACATGTGAAGTGAGGATCAGAAACTCAGTAACAATATTTTCTTTTCAGTTGTGGTCATAGTTATCATGCTCGTTGTGGTGGAGAAGCTCCTGCTTGTGTGCTCTGTACAGGCAGCAGCCAGGAGGAGCAGGCAGCTGATCAGTCACAAGCACCTGATTCCGTAGAGGAACCAACTGTGAGTTGGGTTTATTTCTATCTTATTTGTAGATGTGGTTGATTTGATTAGCCTCCCTAAGTTGCTTGAAAAAAAATTATATTTGATAAAAATGAATCTGGAAGGCAGGTAGACTAGTAGACCATCTAACATCACCTAATTACCCCATTCTTTGTATTTTGAGGAAAAATTGTTTTATTTTATAAAATTTCATTACCATAATTGGCAGTATGATAGCATAATGTTATTAATAATTCTAATAACATTATAAAGTAAGAATTATAAATATTTCCAAAAATCAAGGATAAGGCATATCAATCAGGTAGGCCTAGTAATTAATGTGTAAGCAAAATTAACCCAATTCTGCTGGGAAAAGGTTTTTGGTGTTGGATTGCTCTGTGAAATATGGCCCCACAAAACCTTAGCTACCAATTAGTAGATCTTGTCACCTCATTTAATTTCTCCTTTCCTTTTAGATTTTGAGAAAAATGTTTTTTTTTACTAATGCTATCAATATCAATGCTGTTATTATTATCATTGACATATAATTGTTATAATGATATTGATGCTACTATAGCAATATTAGATAAAAGAAAATATTTCTGAAAATCGTGTTAAAAGGTAAGTAGGTAAAATAATAAGTAAAGTCAAAGTGTATTTGCATACGCACCAAGCATCAGCAGGTTGATTTGATTATTTAAATATATCCTTCATACAGTTTCCTAAATTGTGTAGCTGAAGTATATATGCATATATAGCAACATTATTTTTTTATATATCAGTATTCAAGCTTATTGTTGGGACATTATAACTTTGTTTGATTTATATATTTATTTATCTTATAGCAAGGTAACTACTCAGTCTTAAGGTGCAGCCAATTATGCCACTTGAACTTCACAGGTGGGGCTTGATGATACCCAGCTGGAAGGCATTCGACGAGTGAAAGCCCTGAGTTTTGGAGGATCAAGATTACAGTTTTTGGATGAATTATCAACTCCACGTGGAGGACCTCCAACAGAAAACATATCTAAGGCTAGCCCATCTTGGAAAAGCTCTGGGTCAGTTTCAGGGAATCAGGACATTTGGTCATCACAAGACTTTGCTTTAAAATTGGCGCCACCAACCATAGACTTTGAAGGTGAAGCCAATTGGTGATCCTTAATCTTAAAATGATATGTAAGAATAATTCTTTATTAAAGGTGAAGAAATAGTGTCTTTGCAATGAATATGAAAAGAAAGATACAACAAGCGCTTGGCAAAAAGTTCGTAAAGGAAGTCTATGCAAAAGCTTGTAAAGATCATAAAGAGTAAATCAGAAAAGTAACCAAGACCCTGTGAAATAATTCAAGAAGTCAAATGGCAATACAAGGACTTATGCAATTATTTTTCTAATATCACAGGCTGGAGTGATCAACATGAATGGAATTTCAAGTCTGAGAAAACCAAAGATATGATTTTGCTCATGATTATCAGATACCACTTTCATTGACTGAAAGCATTTCCAGCACAAAGGCACAAACTGTGTTTACATGTAAAGTTATATATTCATATATTTTCACAATAGTAAAATGATTTATATATATATATTTGTGTGAATGTCTCTTGTGAAGTTATTTCTTGTAATTTTCCTTTTTTATCTATTTATTATTATTTTCTTCATTGGAAAAGGGGCAGGCAAGACAACCAACTACTTGGAAAACAAGTAATAATTAAAGGGGCTTTGGGATACTTAATCAAACTTTTCAACTCCTTCGAAATTTCTAACAGAAGCCCTTCCATTTGACTGTTTTTGCCAGTTGAATTAAGTGAAAATTAGGCTGTTTAATGGTAGATATTTAGAATATGTAATAATTTAAATATGGAATTCAGTATTATAACATCTTATTTCTATATTAGTCATCTGCCATGTACCGTAATTACTTCTGTGTATTCACTTTACTTATATTAATGATACATTTAAATCTAAATACATTTGAAATTGCTTCACATTATTCCTTCATTATACAAAATTAAGTTCTTTGAATACACAGAAGGTGATATATGCAAACAATATTTCAGTACCAAAAGAAGTTTTTTTATGAACAAAAAACAATTAAGAATACCATGGCAGCATTAATAATTGATGGTTATTATAAACTATGCTTATTGCAGGCAAATTAACTAAATCATTATGCTGACTATCTAATCAAAGTGCTTGATGAGATAATCACATATATATCACAATATGAAATCTCCTTTTGTCCCATTATTTTGTATTTATTTTTTTGCTTCCCTGTTATATGATTTTTTTTAAGGTGTTGAATATTTAACTTTGATACAGAGTTACCAAGTACACTCATTTCTTAAGAGCTTTAATATCAAGTCACAAAACACATCCATTAATGTCCAATGCTGCTTTTACACTTGACAAATCATTTTTTTCTGATGATTCCACTAGCAGTTTGCCTAAATGAAATATATAACACTGCTCATGATATTTTGATATAAAAAATAAAGTTGGGCTGACTGTGTAATGTGTAATATACTCATTGTTTGTTTGTTTTTATCCTTGTGAATTATGTAGAATTGTCTTGATAATTTTTGAATGGCAGCTTTATCCATTGCTTGGATAAAGATATTTGTCAGATGTAATTGTTATTTAATTAAGTATTATGATTTTCATATGTAAATTCCTAGTCCATGTAAAAATACTTTAATGTAAATATGATGCAAAATTGTCTGACCTAATTAAGGGGTGCTAATATCACCCTAGTATTTAATTATTTAGTCTATATATTTTCAGTTTAACTGTGATGCAGTAGATGCTGATTTTTAAAGGTTATGTAATTGGTTTTGATCAGAGAAAAATATTGTACCATCATATTTTTCTTTCTTTATTAGGTACATGTTCAGGATTACATAGATCCTAAAGTTACTGTAAAGATCTTATAAACGCAAATTAATGATTTGCAAACAAAAAGATTTCTGCATAGGAAAGTAGCTTCAGAACTTTTAAAAATTACTTCATAATGTAATTCATATATTCTCAATTTTTAAACTTTTGAACATTCCACAACACATTTATTTGAAATAAGTTGTACTTGTTTACTTTAAATAAGATATACTCAGAAAAAAAAGAGTTTATGATTTATGACTTCAGATTATGAGGAGTGATGTTGTTTGATGTCATTTCCTTTGAAAAAAAATTCATTAGGAATTAAAATGTCAAGAGAGCAACTGAAAAAAAACACTTGAGAAAGAATTAAGAGAAATAAATGATATAAATTAAAGTTTTGTTTTATTTTAGTTGATCACATGAGAGAGAAAAAATTGTGGGAGAGGAGACACGTACATGAGTAAAGGATATCTCCACAAACAGACTGGCTGAAAGGAGAGAGGGAAAGAGGGAGGGAGGGAGGGTAGGTAGTTAAGGGGTGAGGTAGTGAGAGTGAAAAGAGATTGCAGGAAAGATAAAAATTTCTCACAATAAAGGTGCAAACCCAAATAAAACACCACTCCCTTACCTGCAGAAATCGTGATGACCGCAAAAATAAGTGAGCATCATTTCCTTTTCATCTCCCGGCTGGAAAGCACATTCATGATCTCCAGCCAACACACACTGCTCTACGGTTCTGAGGGAAAAGTGATGGCAATGAAGGCAAACGCTGCTTATTAAAATCACAAGACCTGGAGGTGTGCAGTTTCATGTCCCTTGCCATTTACACGACGTAATGCAATCTATTCAACTTACATTAAGTTGTGTGGAGATAAAGGGAACAAAAAAATAAATACTATGGTTAAAATAACGTACATTGGGTTTTCAAACAAACAAAAATTAAAGCGAAGAAGAATGGAAATACAGTCATCTAAGAGAAATGGGTGAGAACGCACCTGTTGAGCCACTTGGGCGAGGGCGTGGCGGTGCGTCCTTGCGCCGGGATTCGGTTGAGGCGTTCCTGGCTCCTCCGATAGTAAAAGGACGAGATGAACCTCTCCACCGGGTCCCGCACGATGTTCACGTACACCGGTGCCACCGAGCCAAGCCTGGGGTGAGGGGTGGGGGCGTGTTTGTGAAAGTCACTGATCTTTTAAAGACAATCTGGCCCGTGAAAAGTATTAGGACGCTACGTCTAGGAACACAGTTTGTTTGTATGAAACTTTGTCTGATGTGCTGGTGTGCATGTAACTGATTTAATCATTATGAAAATAACACAATTTTCTTTATTTAGGTCACTTGTCTAAACATCTACGCGGTTTGCTAGCAATTGCACATTCAGCCTTTTTTAAATAATGCTAATATATGGTTCACATGCTATATCAATTTCCATGCGCAAAGAATCACTCACTCCGTAAAATTAGTGTAGTAG
>NC_091555.1:11593510-11596891 GCF_042767895.1 Penaeus vannamei | reverse complement strand
GAGAGAGAGAGAGAGAGAGAGAGAGAGAGAGAGAGAGAGAGAGAGAGAGACAGACAGACAGAGAGAGAGACAGAGACAGACAGACAGAGAGAGAGTGAGAGAG
This sequence comes from Penaeus vannamei, assembly GCF_042767895.1. Lineage (NCBI taxonomy): Eukaryota > Metazoa > Arthropoda > Malacostraca > Decapoda > Penaeidae > Penaeus > Penaeus vannamei. The sequence continues at coordinate 11,596,788 of NC_091555.1, read as the reverse complement.
GGAGAGAGTGAGTGAGTGAGTAAATGAATGAATGAATGAATGAATGAATAAATGAAAGAATGAATGAACGATCGAACGAATGAGTGAAAGTGAATGAGTGCGTGCGTGCGCGTGATTGAATAAGGGCTAGGGACGTCGTGCATATGAACGCGTGTATGTGCGCCTCCACGCCTCGCCAGGTAGGACAAAAAATAAACAAACCCCGACAGGTAACAGGAGCTCAGAGACACGTGGCGGTCGGGTCACCAGCGTCAATGGAGGGCCGACGAGACCAGGAGCGAGGGAGAGAGGACACGGGGAAGGGAGGGAGAGAGGACACGGGGAAGGGAGGGAGAGAGGACACGGGGAAGGGAGGGAGAGAGGACACGGGGAAGGGAGGGAGAGAGGACACGGGGAAGGGAGGGAGAGAGAACACGGGGAAGGGAGGGAGAGAGGACGACGGGGGAAGGGAGGGAGAGAGGACACGGGGAAGGGAGGGAGAGAGGACACGGGGGAAGGGAGGGAGTAGAGGACACGGGGAAGGGAGGGGAGAGAGGACACGGGGAAGGGAGGGAGAGACGACATGGGGAAGGGAGGGAGAGACGACACGGGGAAGGGAGGGAGAGAGGACACGGGGAAGGGAGGGAGAGAGGACACGGGGAAGGTAGGAAGAGAGGACACGGGGAAGGTAGGAAGAGGAGGACACGGGGAAGGGAAGGAAAGGAGGACACGGGGAAGGGAAGGAGAGAGGACACGGGGAAGGGAGGGAGAGAGGACACGGGGAAGGGAGGGAGAGGAAGTGCAGGGGGATAATGAGGGGGGAATGAGGAGGAGAAAGGGAACATAAGGAGAACGCGGTGAAAAAAAGGAGAGAAACTGGAGATTAGAAAAAGGAATGATAGGAATTGGTAATAAAAATGAAGAGAAACGAATATTAGGGATGGGATAGGCGAAAATGATAAAAGGGTATGAACAAGAAACGGTGGGAGAGGAAGGAGAATAGGAAGAAAGGGGGAGGGGAGGAGAGGAGCCCGGATGAGGAAAGAGGAGATGGAGGACAGGGGAGGAGGACGAGGAAAGGGAGGAATAGGAGGAGAAGGAGAGGGGAAGAAGAGGTGGAGAAGAAAGGGGAGAAGGAAGAGGAAGAAGAAATAGAAGAGGAGGAGAAGGAGAAGGTTGCGGATGAAGAGGAATAAGAGGAGAAGGAAGAGTAGGAGTAGGAAAGGGGAAGAGGAGGAGGAGGAGGAAAAGGTAGTGGGGAGAGGAGGAGAAGGAGCAGGAGGAAGAGGAGGAAGCGGCGGAGGAAGGAAGGAAGGAGGAAAAAGGAACAGGAGGAAGAAAAGAACGAGAGAAGGGGAAGAAGTGCAGGAGGAAGAGTAGGAAGAGGAATAGAAGGAAGAAGAGGAGAATGGGGATGAAAAGGTGGAGGGAAGAATCAGAGGAGGAATAGGAATGAAGGAAAGGAGGAGGAACGGGATAAATAGAAGAAAAAGGGAAGAATTACCGATGATGATGATGACGAAAACGACGATGAAAATCGGTGCTTAGGATGAAGATAATGCTAAAGAAGAGGAGGAGGAAGAGGAAGAGGAGGAGGAAGAGGAGGAAGAGGAGGAAGAGGAGGAAGAGGAAGTGGAGGAGGAGGGGGAGTAAGAAGAGGAGGAGGAGGAGGAGGAGGAAGAGGAGGAGGAAGAGGAGGAGGAGTAGGAGGAGTAAGAGGAGGAGGAGGAGGAGGAGGGGCGGAGGAGGAGGAGGAGGAGGAGGCGCGGGCACGTGTCGGGACAGCCTCACTGGAAGCCTCGAGATCGGTTTCATTTTCTTCGTTTATTGCTGAAAAGATGACACCCACGATGACGATGACGATGGTGGTGGTAACGATAATGATTATATTAATTAGGATTGCTGTAATAATGGCGGTAATGATAATGGCTGAGTCTGTAATTACAATTTTGCCTTCCTTATTCCTTATCCCTATCCCATTCTATCTTCCTATACCTTTCCTTTCGTCGCTTTGCCAATCCCTCTCAAATACGATGGTGGTGGTAACGATAATGATTTTATTAATTAGGATTGCTGTAATAATGGCGGTAATGATAATGGCTGAGTCAGTAATTACAATTTTGCCTCTCCTATTCCTTATCTCTCGCCCATTCTATCTTCCTCTATCTTTCCTTTCCTCGGTCTGGCACTCCCTCCCAAATCTTCCTTAAATTCTCTCCTCCCCTCCCACTTTCAGCCCTACATCTGCCATCTCCCACTTCCCTCCCCTCCTCTTCCCCTTTAAACTCCCCTACCTTCTTTGCTACCTCATCCCCTCTCCCTTTCCCCTTACCCATTCCCCTGTCCTCTTTAAGGTCCCTCCTTCTCCATCTGACTTCCCTTCCCCATCTACCCTTTCTCATTAATTCCCATTCCCCTCCCTTCTCCCTCACGCCTTGTCTTCTCCCTCTCCTTTCCCCTTCCTTAATCTCCCCCTCGGATAATTGTGTAAATAATGTGTGCATAAACTAACGGTCGGTCTAACAACTCAAATGCAGAGTACTTGCCTCGAAGAAATAATGATGAAATTGATGATAACAATGTATATGTGTCTCTGATTCTTTAATATCCTTAGTGACAGTCATCACTACATTTTACACCAAAATTCATTGACTTCAAGTCCGCATTAACATGGAATATGATTTCGGACGTAAAACGTAACCCTAACGTTCGAACGGACAGATGAAATATAACCAGAATTATGATATAGATAATAGCAACAGCAACCATTACAAAAACAACGATAAATCACCCAAATTAATGGCCGCTTGATTCTCCTGGCGTTTATTACCCATTCGTAATCGGCAGTCACGCATCGGGCTCGCTGTAAGGCGGCGGGGTGCGTAGAATTAGCAGCGCACCCTGCGTCCGCGATAACTTTCCGCGTTTTATTTTTAACCGTTTATAAGCAAAAGCTGTTTAGAGGAAACCCTTCTATAATGAGCCACTCTCAGGTTCCCATCTCCCCCTATATCTCTCTCCATCTATTTATCTATCTATCTATCTATCTATCATTCTATCTATTTATTTATCTATCTGTCTGTCTGTCTATCTATCTGTGTATCACCTGCAATCTACAGCAGTTGCCCCGCATTCAGGGGAAGTTACATGGAACCGCGAACAAAGAAAGAAAACCTTGAGGTCTCTACCTTGTTTATATTTTCCCTTGACCACCTATATTTATTTAGTGACAATGCAATAAGCGAGAGGAGCCACGGCTGTCCAGTAAGATAAACTATCCGCAGTGTGATGATGATGCA
>NC_091555.1:11571010-11573510 GCF_042767895.1 Penaeus vannamei | reverse complement strand
GTAATTTTGGCTCCACTCTTCCCTAGTATAAACTTCATGTGAGGTCGTGTCTGCTGCCGGTAATTTTGGCATTATTGGTATATGATTTACGTCAGCCTCAGAGGAATAATGTAGCACTGTACCGACAGTGCATCATGGTGATAAGACAGACAAGTTGTATTCAGTTTGACGAATCCTAGTTATAGAATGGAGATGGAAACAATTCCGGTACAAGTATTAAGGTGAGGAGTGAGGTTGGGCAGCAATAGGTTTGCCGTTGTGTTTGAAAATGCATGAGCTTGGGACTCAGATGAAACTATTACGCACGTGAACGATCGGAACGGCTGCGGAAGGAAACACTGCCTACTTGTTTTGCAGACATTGTTGGAATAGTAGAGTTGTCAGAGTAATCGATCCCACTAGACAGAGCTGAAGGAGTATTCAGAAGGTTTGTAGAGGTGGAAGCAGCAGGAGGAAGGAGTAATGTGCTTGAGGTAGTACTGCAGAGAAGACAAAAAGGATGAAGAATAGTAATAGAGGAGGAGAGGCATAAGATTAAGAAGACTGTGCAGGAGGAGATGGAGTGGAGGATCTTGGGAGAGAGGAAGGGATTTATCCTGAAGGTTGAGTAGTGACCTGATTGGATGATTTAGAATCAAGCATCGAGGACGGTAGCAGTAGCAGTAGTCGGAACCGTGATCAAAGGAAAAGAAGAGGACAGGAAACCGAAAAGTCAGACTAGTTGGTAAAAAGGAATGCTTCAGTGCCTCTTGTAAACGCACAAAATCTTTATCATTGGCCATGGTAAGCCAGAAATGTGTAGGGAGGAAAAATGGTCTACCATTCAGGATCCTCATGAGGGGAAAGGGCAAGATAACTAATCAAGGGAATACCATGCCCATGGCTCCCAGAGGACGTTCAGAACTAACACTAAGCCAAGCTTTCATCCATTCAGCAAAGGAACATATGACCAGGTACTCTCATTTCCATTTCGCCTATTGAACCCTTAATGGTAATACCTCTTTATCATAAATAAAAGGGAAATTTTAGTTTTACTTCTGATAAATATAAAAATAATGAGTAAATTATACAAATAATTACGTATCTAGATACAACTGATATCTCCTGGTGCACTCTCATCAGCTAATCATGGTGGCATCATTAGCTATGCCCCTTTCTTGGCCCCAACAGTTTGAGTGATATTTTTGGCAAGAGCTTTTCAGTGAAAAAAAAAAAAATCAAAATAGTTCAGGAATAACAAGGGTAAAATCGTATAAAAAGAAACCTGGTAGAAAAATAAAAACATTTGAAATTTGCAAGGAATAAAGGTGCTGAGGCAGGTTAATGGTTAATATCAAAATAGATGTGCTAGACATCTAAGGTCATATAGCACTATAGGAAATTATAATAAAGGAGGGGAGAAGGGTGACAGTTGCTATGCGTCAACTATGTAGAGTGATCATGAAAGGTTAAAGATGGGTAAAGGAGTTGCTGAGTGACTGGGGCTATGGTGGGTCTAGGTAAAGGGGGAGAATTTACATAAGGGTTTCAGGTGTGTATCCAGGCGGGAGTGGAAATGATAGAGGGGATGGAGGGAGGGAGAATGTACGTGTAGTTGGAGTTGAGGGGGGGGGAGTGGATTGTGTTGGGGGGGAGGAGTAGGCAGTAGTGTAGGGGAAATACGAGTAGGAGGAGGATGGGTGTCGGGAGGATGGATATCGGCAGTAGTTAGAGTTGAGGGGGATGGGTTGTGTTGGGAGGGAGTAGGAGGGAGGGGTGTAGGGGGAATATGAGTAGGAGGAGAATGGATATTGGTAGCATCAGGAGGATGATATCGGTAGTAGGCGCAATTGAGGGGGTTAGGTTGTGCTGAGAGAGAGTAGGAAGAAGGGGTGTAAGTGGAATATGAGTGTGGAGGGATCATGAGTTGTGGAATATTGCGTCTCAAGCATATAGCTTTGAATATCTTCCATAATTTCTGCAGTGGAGTTGTTTGGAGAGTTTTGTGAGACCAAGTTTTTTATGAGGGGGGGGGGAGTGAAGAAGACTGGTGTTTGAGGAATAAAGGTAAAGGTTGGTGGAGGTGAGTGTGCGGTAGGGGAAGGGCGGGTAACGTTTAGTCTATCTGCTGCGGGTAGTGCGGGGAGGGAGAGATGGTGTTGGGGCTTTGGTTGAGATTGGAGTGTCTGGATTTAGAGTGGCAAAAGAATTTGACTGGGGGAGGTATAATGTAGAAGTGGAAGTGGGGAAGTAAGAAGGTATACGGGAGGGTGTAGAAACATCTTTGGGTGGAGGGGTAGGGGCAGAGCGAGCGACATTAGTAAAGTAGGGAGTATGAGAGAAACCTTATCTGCGTGCTTCCCCTTTAGCTTCACGTAGAGTAAGGCCATTTTTGTATCTGAGAGTTGCTACCTCAGACTCAAACTTGTAGGTGGGACAGCCTCTATAAAAGACATTATGGGGGCCGCCGCAGTTATCACATGTGCGTGTTTGTGCAGAGCATTTTGATCGGTTATGACCG
>NC_091555.1:11556010-11561010 GCF_042767895.1 Penaeus vannamei | reverse complement strand
AATGAAGAATTTTCTCTCTATATTAATCCTCTCTTCAAAATAACTAAAATCAAGATGATGATTTAAAAAATGTAATTTTACTTTTCTTTACAACAACTGCTGCTGCTACTACAACTTACTACTACTTACTACTACTACTACTACTACTACTACTACTACTACTACTACTACTACTACTACTACTACTACTGCTGCTACTACTACTATTACTACTACTATTACTATTACTACTGCTTCTATTATTATTATCACTATTACTATTACTATTACTACTACTACTACTACTACTAATAATAATAATAATAACACTTATGATAATTACAATAATAATGATAAACATAATAATAATAATAATAATAATGATGATAATAACAATAATGATGATTATCATAATAATAATAATTATCATAATAATAATAATTCCAAAGACTTGGAATTACAGGAATAATGACAATAACACAATCCTAAAAATACGTCACAAAGTTATGGTAAATGATGGTTACCTGTGACTCATTTACAATAAAGAACCCACTATGTTATTTTGAAATTACATTTTTTCACAATATCTTATATACAACCAATTACATTTTTTTCACCTTAGCCATTTAGTCTATTAGGAAAATGTATAAACAAAGATGGTATTACACAGTAATTACTTTTCTCACCTTAATTTCATGCAAAACACCTGAATATCCTTTAAAACTTCTCAAATCAGATGCATCTACAATCAATACAGGCTAATCTTTAATTTCTTTTCCTCAAACCTGATTGTGAATCATACACATGAAATACAACAACAGCTGTTTGAAGGACACTTATGGATAATATGCTTTTTATCAAGGTTAACCATACAAAGGCTTCCATTTGGTAAGACAGATAAAGATCTTCCTGGGAATATAGAGTGAGAAACAAAACCAAAGTAAGGTTCTTCATCGTCTTCAAATAAACATGCCTAATCCTCTCCACATGACACTCACAATGTTGAAATTTTGAACATGACTGGAAAAAGCTAAAAAGATGAGCATTATTTGCCCTCTGCAAGGCAATAAAATATATTTTAAAATTTATTAATTCTTCACAATTAGTTATATTTAGTCACCTTTTTCTCCCCAGACAGTATTTTGTATCACAGAAGAAAGAGAAACAAATATAAGTTCCAATCACAAAGAAGCCAGGCAAAACAAAGAAGAATCTTTAACCACATGCTGTATGTATGTTTTTCTTATTTAGCATCGCTAATGTTTAGGGAAAAAGGTCCATAGGAAGGGTCCTATTCCTAATGTAATAATTAACCAAAGGTATCAATAAAAGAAAACAAAGGATAACTTAACATGGTAATATACATACACATAAGAATAAATATGTGTCTAAATATATGAAGATGAACATACATGCATGTGTCTATCTAGAAAGTTTGGTAACTGTACAAACATACACACACCTTACATTTCTTAACTTTTTCGCAGTGATGTGTCATATTAAAATACAAATGTCCCATCAATTCTTGCTTTGTTAATGCAGAGAGAGAAATAAGATAACGTGGATCCTTGTATTTGGACACAGCAAAAAATGCACAAAGCATAAGGAGTATCATATGTATCTATTGTATAAATATGAGCAATGTGGGTACACACTAACAATGTTAGGTCCCCACTTTCAAAATTTACCTGGATAAGCAATGACAAACAGTTGAAACAGTAGTAATATATACTTCAATTTCTATACAATATATGTGCAACTCACATCAGTTTCTATCTGAGTTGCTAATTTAAATTTTCATCTCTCTATGGTGAATGAGCAAAAAGTCAATTCTTTATGAACGCTGCTTATGCCCTTCAGCTGAAATAGGTTCATTCAGCACAAACCTAATCAGGGTGGAATGACAGCCTCATGCCTTGATAATCAATACATAATATTTTTTATGATCTTTTAATTCAGTGTCCTTAATAACAATGCCCTTTGGTATAATCTAACTTGTGCCACTCCTACGAGTTGGTAGTCATGCTATTCTGCTTGAAGAAAAACTGACTGACCAAGCCCTTCCATGCAAACCGTTGTTCATTCACACAACCATTCACTCACTTCCCTTTCTCCTTGCCACTTTTAATCATCCTCTTCTCTTTGCCCCTTTCACACACACACTACCCAGTAATTATACAATAATTCAGGTATCCTCAGAACATTACAAAACCATTGCCTCTGCCCCTAGACCTACAATATAATCCAACTTTTTAGAATGCCTGCTAGGACTAAGACACTTAACATGGTATGAATAGTTTATCAGGACATAACATAATCATATTTACAGAGATGAGATAGGACTATGATATAAAACATTCAGCTGATGAATATCATTTCTATTTACATGCAAAATGTGGATGGAGATATTAGGTGAATTTCCAGGTACTTTTTTTAGAGGCTCCAAATGGAGAATACTTATAAAGTGTGACCTTAAATGTATATACTCTGTGTACATGTATCATATGATTTATTATTACTTTTCTTTTATTTATTTTTATAATGTGGAAGCTAATAAGTTATTCAGAACATATTGCAGTACAGTTTTGTAATTTGATAGCTATGTGGGACTAGAAAGAAGAACTAATACAAACTGAACCAATTAAACAAGCTTACATGTAATCTACTTTTTTCTTCTTCAAGGACAATAATTTCCTCTTTTTTCTGACAAAGTTAGCCATCACTATACAAATAGCATCCACCAGTAAATAACATGAAACCTACATAAGTGTTGGGTTTCTTTCCCTAACACTACTATTAATACAGAGCAAAAAATATACTGATTGGAATTTCCCTTAACATTATTCAAATCTGAACTTCAATATTCTAATGCTAAGTATGCAAATACCTTAAACAAGAATTAACTAACACAAGTTATACAACCAAAATCAATGTAACTACTTCTTTTCAAACTATTCACTTTTATAACTTTTACTTGAAAATGAAAAAGAAAAAACATTTACTCAAACCTGAAAAAGTGACAATGTTTTATTACTAGTTCTTTAACTTCTCTTTTTCCAGATTTGAATAATCTAAGGTAACTATCCTTATACATATAACCTGTTAATCATCTACTCAATCACAGCTAGTTCTGAAAGTGTCCCATCCCCATTATCAATAAGAGTGCCCTCTTCCATAGTTACGCCTAAAATTACACCCTGTCCACCCAAAACACTGTCATCTGCCTGACTGTCAGAGGACCCTAAGACAGTTGTGATGCCTGTCTGACTTGTCGAAAGCTGGCTCTTGAGTGCCCGTGCTAACACTGATGAAGATTTCTGAGCCCCCTTGAGGGAATTCAGCGAACTCGTAGGGATGGCGACTGATAGTGTGGACGTAGTGACAGCCAATTGATGCTGTGATGACTTGGAATTCAACTGAAGTAATTTGCTAAGTTCTAACTGCTGAAAGTTATCAGATTTTAGTTGTACAAGATTCATCTTACCATCATCTACAGACAAATCTTGCCTTTGATCTGATTTTACTAAAGCAGTTAATTTACCTTCTAGAGGTTGTGAGAGAAGTAACTGACCACTAGGAAGAGCCTTCAGAGCAATTTTTCCACTGCCCCCCGCCACAAGACCAGATAAGTTTATACTTGAAATTGTAGTTGTACCTTTCGTGGATGTTGATGATCCTCCTTTAATGATCTGTCCAGTGACAGCAATTTGGTTGTTAATATTGGTCACAGGCATCGTTCCACTCACCTGAATACTGCTTTCTGTACTAGATGACTTACTTAGTTGAGATGCCATAGTGCTTGACAAAGTTCTATTGTTATTATTCAAAAGTTGAGCAGTAGGACTTCCTCCAGATGAGATTTGGTTGGCTGGTACCTGCAACACCTCCCCTGTATTTGTTGTCACCGCTGTCATACTCTCATTCTTATGAGAATGAGAGCAGTGGGTTTTAAGTCCCTGATTTGTACAATAACTCTTCCCACAGTAACATCTATATGGTTTCCTAACTCTGAAAAGAGAAATTATGTATTGTTAAAAGGACTAAAATAGGAATAATTTTCAACTGTAATCTGAAATCAAATAGATTTCAACAAAATTGTAATATTCATCAATTCTGTACTCATGACACATTTTCCAAATCACATTAGCAGTGAAGTCTATTACTCACTTGCTATCTTTTTTATGGGCATTTTTGGCATGGTATTTTATGCCATTCACATTCTTGTATCTTTTCCTGCAACCAACTACTGGACAGATGTAAGGTTTATCCTCCCCATTGCTACTGGAATGACCCCTGAAAAATGAGGCGAACCAATTAAAACAAATACTACCATTATAATGCTAAGATTAACTGTTTGATCCAGGAGCTTTGTGCTAGGAGTGTGGACCAAAATCCAGGCAAAATCTGTCACTTGCCCCATAGCCATTTCATCCCCCATGACAAATTGCTCATGTTTCCTGCCCCTAAGCCAATTTTTTTCATGATAAGCTATCTATGTCACCTGGATCCAATAAGTCAGTACAACTACAAATAAAAATAATTAAAAAAAAACATCAAAATTAAACTGTCCATAAAAAAAATTCAGAATATGCTACACATATTCCAATCTATTAACTTTACTGATAATTATACTATCTGCATTTGAAACTGTTATACAATAATATCCAATTTCTAAAAAAAAAAAAAAATCAGTAACATACTTGCTCGCAAGTTTGATGATTACTTCAGCAGGAATCTCATCTTGTGTAGTCCATGAGTCATTGCTATCCTCGTTCTCACTCAGCAGCGTCTCCTCACAATCACTTACTGCAAAACAAACTCTTATTTCTCACTCCACTCACTAACAGAATACTTCCCATGTGGTACACACTATATTAGGAGAAATTTATTATCTAAACAGCACAATAGAACCTTTTTTGGAAGTTACCTGATTTCAGTCCATTTTAGAGATTCTAGTATTACATTTTAAACAATCTAGTGTTTTCCTAGCGGAATGAATAATGCAACCTCAACCAAGATTA
>NC_091555.1:11528510-11536010 GCF_042767895.1 Penaeus vannamei | reverse complement strand
CTGGGAGGTAACTTAAAGAGTCATTGTAGATGGGTCACTGGGTCTAGTTTATGAGTCTTAAAATAGGACAATGTATGGTGATCCACATAATATAAGTTTCTAGAAATAAAATGTATGCATATAATATTTTGAGTATCATAAAGCTAGCAGCCAACTTGAGTATCTTAAAACTCACACAATGAATAGATAATAGACAAATACACAGAAGCACACATGCAAAAAAAAAAAGAAAAAAAAAAATGCAAGCATTAATATTGTATGCATGCAGACATGCTCCCTCCCCTCCCCTGTAAACTCACTCGCTCACTCACACACAGACATGCATATACACGTGCGCACACACACGTGCACACATGGACGTATGCACGCATGCACACACACACACACGCACACGCACACGCACACACGCAAGCAATCACATGTGCAAATTCACACATGCACACATGCAAACACACACACACAGAAAATCTTATTTGATAAGATTAAAAATCTTAAACTGACTTTGTTCTAGTCTAATTGAACATATTCTTGATTCATGGCAGGTTGTTATTGTAACAGTATAGAATTTTTTCAAGAAATATTACAAAAGGGGTCACTAAACACATATATTAGTGTAACTATTAGGAAATGTTTATATTTCTTCTTAATGTCCAAAAAACACCTGAGTTACCTCAAGAATATAAGGGTTATGAGTTGTTGAGATGTTATGAAAAACTATAAACTATCCTCTGGGTATAAATCATGCATGGCAGCAGAAGGAAGAGAGAGGAGAGCATAACTACAAAAATACTTTGTTCCAGATGTCAGTATACTCTCAGCTCCTGGCACTAGTCCCCAGCCACTGCCAACCATAATAAAGCAATTATCATGCATAAATGTGAAGTTGTCGTTTTTTCCAATTATGATGATGTGCTCATTATTTGCCAGAGCCACAGTTTTATATTTGGCTTCAGGTGGGATATGGAGCTTAGTCATGGAGGTCCATCCCATCTGTGACTCTTTGAAGAGCGTTTCTGTGCCTGTTACTTTAGTGCGACCCTGAGCACTGGGGCACTCCAGTGGTCTTATGCCTCCAATCACGTAAATATCTCCTTTATGATTAACTGCTGCTGCATGCCTTCTCCTTTCTTTCAGCTGAGGGCCAGCTACCCAAATCTGTGAAAAGTTAAGTGTATAAGCAACTCTATATTTCCAAGATGGCCTACATAGAAAGTCTTCCTTCATTTTTTCAGGTAATAAAGTGTCAGTTGGATGATTAATTTCTTAACATGTACATTAATTATAAAAGAATTTTAGTAAAGGATAGCAATGCAACACTACTGTAGTGCAAATTAGATAACTGCTGCAGAAAGGAATCACATCTTAACATATAAATTAGTTTCACTTAATAAATGAAGAAACCTACTTTTTAGATTAAAGATGCCTCTTATTCTTAATTGTTAAGATATCCTTTGCCTATTTTTCAAAACTTTTCAGACTGGAGTTTTTACATATCCTCCTAGTCATGTTAATCATATGTAAACACAGCAATTTAACCTGATGGTAATACACTCGTGACCAACTCTAGCACCCAAAAATATAATCCAAAAACTGTGACAGAATCCTTAACAATTGTTTAATAAAACATTAATATTTAAACTTCAATTCCTCTAAGGCTTAAAATTTTGCCACTTGAGCCAATACATTGTATTCAAAATGACAGAATATAATTTGACTGAGATTCACCTCTACTATGGGTTTTACTGAAAAATATTTTTACAATTCCAGATTTTAGAATTACCTCTTCTTTAATGCAGAATATCTCTACTGCATCCAACACCCTGTAATATGGACTTCCATCTGGTAATTCTATCCATGGAGAACCTCCAATAAAGAATATTTTTCCATCACTCACTGCCAGAGCTGCTCCATGCCGCATATTTGGAATTGGTGGAAGTGATCTCCACTTATTGGCATACATATCAAATTCTTCAAAGTTTGTGATTTGCAGTTCACTCTGAAAGTGATGAAATCAGTAGAATAATATGGTTATATACAAAATAAAAAATTGACCACAGGGGCTAAAAATTAATGAATTGATAAGACCATAGAATTTATATCAATTCTCTATAAGGATATAGTAATTCTCTGTGGGATATATATAAATGATTAGAGCATCTACACTTGAATAATGTTTCATAATGTTTACCTCGTTAATGTCACATCCACCTGTTACATACAGCTTTCCTGCATAAGATACAACCATAGGTAGAAAACATGCAAATGGCATTGGAGCCATCAGTGTCCAGCTATTGGAGAGCGGGTCATATCGTTGCACATCACTCTTGGCTTCTCCACTTTTGCTGCCTCCACCAAGAGCAAAGAGGTATCCACCTGAGTATTGGGAAAACACATGGAAGGTAGTAATATATCCCAGAAGAACAAGCTCACATATTATCCAATTGATGATTGGAGTGCTGGGACACATGCATTGTATAATATGGTCCCACAAGCTCTTAGTTACCAAGGAGTCAATTACCAGACCCATCTGCCTTTCCTATACAGTACACGTCAAAAGTATGCAGTCCCTACCTCTCACAGCTTCATATTCATGGTGGAAAAAGGTTTGTGTTTTCTGAGGTGAAATTAACTAATTGTGGGGTTTCTTTACTGGCAGGGGCCTTGAGAAACTTGTAGGTATTACAAAGAACATCAAAGTTAACCAACATGACAACCCGGATCTGCTGAGTCACCAATCTGCCTGATTCTTTTGCACTCACCAAGGCCAGTATCTTCCAACAAGATGATGCCTAAGCAAAACCTGAAACCCACTGACTTGAGGCCTGCATGGTACACTTTATAAAGGATTGGCTGGGCAGTAGCCCACATCTGAGTCTTGGAAACCAGGGCACATCATCGAGAGGAATTTACAGGGGAAGGACGTTAGTTCAGTACCGAAGCTAGAGGTAGGCATTCTTAAGTCTTGGGACAAAAATGTTAACTAAACACACTCTTTCATATAAATTCCTCAATATAGTCACTGATATGCAAAGTGGGAAAGCAGGGGCCATATACTTTTGACGAGTACTGTATATACACCATTCTTTATTTTGTCAGAAGAAAAGTTTTTATTATTATTATTAGTTATCAAAATAATATTAAGCCAATGACAACAAAGACAACAACAACAATAATAAGATTAATATAGTAATAATAATAATAATAATAATAATAATTATAGCATTGATAACAACAATAATTTTTAATATTTTCATGTGTACAAAACATACACTTTTTGGATGCTTGCCTCCCTCCATCAAAAAGTGTACAAGAAAATGTTGATGTTCATGAAGATTACATTATTCCTGTCACCTTTGTAAAAAACATCTCAAAATGCTGAAAAGAAGGATAAAAAAATATATATGAGGAAGGCCAAAAAATGTGCCCATATGTTCAATGATTATAACTGACTATTGTACATTTTCATGTAATAGGTACAATCCTCTGGTTTGTGAATCATTTGACATAGGGGCACCTTTTGCATGCACAAGAATAACACCAGCTGAATTATACAGCGTGTATCATAGAAAAAAAAAAAAAAAAAAAAAAATCATACTTTTTTATTTTGAAAAGCGTACATCAGTCCCTAACTCCCTCATTACCAGTGCACGGTTTGTAAGTTTGTGAAAATGCTGAAAATTGTAACCCACCCTAACAACACTAAATACTACTACTACAGGGGCAAATCCAAGATTTTTGGTAAGGGGTGCACACAAATTCATTAGATATGTGCATAGGTATAGCTGTTTCTTTCAAAAGCTTGTTAAAAAAACTGCCACAAAAATAGGTGGTGTGCACCCCCTTGGATACACACCTGTACTATTACATTAATAACAGTAATGATAATAATAATAATAATAACAGATAATAAAAGTAATAATAATATAATGAAAATAACATTAGACTAATAGAAATAAGAACTTCAAAAAAAAATTAAAGGAACAGGGTCAAGAAATGGGCAGATCTGACTAATGACTGACTCCTTAGTAACTATTCACTTGTGGAGCCATTCATTTGTAAAACAATACATATAAAACAAAAGCTTAACAGTCAATGCAAGTTCCCAGCATCCATAGGTTAATCCACCTTTCCAATTCTCCACAGCATTAATACATGGAATATCATATATGAAATAATATAACAATGATTATTCACTAAGAGTAAACAAACAGAAGTTTTATTTACCTTCTACCACAAGTGTAGGCTTAATCCTTGGGATACACATAGGTGGTAGCTTAACATGAGATCCAGAATATTTGCCTGAACTCAGGATATCCACCAAATATATACCACCTTCATCATCCCCGCATGCAAGGACCGTTTTGGTGCCTCTTTCCCTGATGGATCTAATTCTCCTGGTCTTCTTCAGTGCATCAAGAACCATCATAGCTCCTGGGGAGTCCCATGGTGGTGTGGCAGCCCTCAGATCTTGTAAAGCCCTTTGAAACTTTGGATCATACTTTAAGTCTGCAGATTCTCGCAAGCAGCAAGTCACTAGGGATCTAGAAATGTACATTTCCTAATTGTAATACAACTGCACCAAAATACCATTTCTATATATACTCAGCACTAGTTTTATCTTCAGTGGTTTACATCATACATATTTCTGATATAACAAAGGACTTACTCCACATCAGGTGATTTCAGCTGGTTGGTATTAAGCCATACCACTAGAGCTGTGAGAATATCTAATTCTGATTTAACAGCAAGGCCATCTTGTGACAAGAGGTCTTTTAAACGTTCCTCACTCAGGTTACGAAACTCTTCTGTTCGTACAACTTCCCTGTAATAATCATTAATATCTTTTACATGTCATTTCTAAGTATATTCCATAATTAGAAAAATATCAGCCAAACATTCTCATTTTCATGAATGTCTATAATGATTGCTATTTAACAGTTTTACATATTAAAAAGCTTCACAATATATCACATCTAAAGTTACTAAGTTTAGCTTCTGTTCATATAAAGATTAATACTATACAATCATTAATACTGAGTCCAGGAAGTTGTTGGCCTGAACCATGCTCTTAGGGTAATACCCTACTCAAACTTGTATTTTGATAAATCTAAAATCAAGAAAATGCTCTCCAATATCACATACCTGTACTTAAAGTGCTGGCAAATAAAATCTTTAGTAAAGTATACAAGTCTTGGACACGAAAATCTTTGTGCAAGTTCAAGTATGCCAAGACAATTTTCTACTTCAATAATACTCATCAGGTACTGGACACACAACTCCTGAAGTAAAAGGTAAAGAAAAAATAATGAAAAACAAAATAAAGCTTAGTGTCATCTGAGATTTAGCTTTTAAATTCACAATTGGCTTAAGTGAAAAATAATATAGATTTTCAAATTAAACTAGAAATTATTTATTTTTTCTCCATACAATTAACTTTAAAGATAATGTTTGGGCAACAGAATAATGTGCAATACTTTTAGATTAGCAGTAAAAAATACTTAAGCCTAAAAACTAAAGGGACATTAAGCATAAAAATTGCTAATTCCCAAATAATGTACCATAATACTCTTAAACTACAAACAGTTTCTAAGTATATGAAACAGCCTTCAATGGCCATAAAACCTGAAAGCCTACATTGAAGGCACCTAGCCATTAAAAAAAAGGCAAATTTACCTTTCACAACATCCTAAAGAAAACAACAATGATTTCTGTTTATATTTTGTATTACAGCTGTAAAGATTCCTCTGCCTTCCAGGTCAGTCAAATCAGCATTGAAACTTTATATCTAATTCAACATCACACAATACAAAAAAAAGTGCTACAGGAAATGGTGCTTCACATGATATCATAGAGCAATAAGAACTTACTTTTAGCTCAGTCATTAGTAGAAGATCACTGGCTTGTAATATGTCTTGGATATTTTCAAAGTCTAGAACAATGTGACCTGTATAGATGAAATCAAGGATGACTTCAAAGGTTTTACATGTGATTTCTAACATTGGCTCTGCAGTGCGATGTAAACCTTGTTGTGCATCCTCTTCAAACTCATACAAAACTCTGAAATGCAACAATGTGTGATAAGAGGAGGAAGAGGGAGAGGAGAAAAGATGAAAGAATGGAAAAGGTAGAAAGGAGAGGAAAGGAGAGTGAAGGAAGGGGTGAAATGGAAGGAGATAGCGGCTTTTTATTTCTCCAAAAGTAACTGACACTTTATAAATATCCATAATACTGACTACTGACTTTCGAACAGCATTCTATTATACACCTAAATAGAAGTCTAAATAAGTACAAATGCTGACCTGAAATAGGGGCAACCAGCTGCAAGTAATGCACGACTAACTTTGACACTGCCATCCAAAAGTTTTACATTGCCATCGCATAGGACTTCCAATCTGCGAAGGGATGCAAGTCCCCCCAGTATTCTTGATGCATGGAGAGATCCTGTAGAATATTCCTGCCTGTTCATGCTGGAACTTCAGGACCTCCTTTAATGAAAGAAAACCTATAAAAAATCAATTGTTCACCTATTTTCTCAATGCTTAAATCCTGAAAATTATAATACTGACAAAAGATATGTCATCTTTATTTAAGATAGTGATAAAAAGTTGTGATGTTATAACAATATTGATAATTAAATAATAATAATATGATTATGTTATGTAATAATTATCATCATCAAAGAATGATGATGGTTTTCATGAAAATATAAACTTATTCATAATTATGGTAATATTACTAATAATAATTTTTAGACAATATATATCAAATGTATGCAAACCATGCTAATTCATCAGACTTGTAACAAACTTCCAAGATAGTGACTGAAATTCAGAATCAAATTATCCTTGAGATTTGAGTTTCTCATGGTCTTCTGTCTCTGATGCTAAGAAGTGAAAACAAAAATTATGATTTTAATTTTTCAATCTAATAAATGTAACCAATGTTTATTATGACAAAACCCTGTGTGGTTGGGACACTGGAATAACAAAATCTTGCCTGCAAATGTCAAAGTTTGCAACTCATTGAGTGAGTCAACACTGACTGAAGTCTTCTTCAATATACATTATAAGTACTAGAATGCATTAAAGAGTAGAGCTAGGTTTTGAACAGTATCAACGGGCAGAAATGAAATCAAAAATTTAAACTGAATTCTAAAAATCAACGGCAGACTCATCTTCAATGCATTATTCCTCATCGGCAATGCAATGAGTGGTCACCGCTCCCGTTGCAATCCGTCACTCGACATGCAACGATACGGGATCTGACAAACTCTGTAACTGTACATCAATCGTAGACTCCAGCTAAATATCGATTAATATACATCTTGTCCAAATCATTTACACACCTTGATTCTGTGTCTGTCACAAAAGTCTTATTAACAACAGGGCCGATTGCTGACAAAGGTTTATTTGCTAACATTTTTAAGGGGTCACTATTAAGGGGATGGTTTAATAATCTTTTTACCTTTATCAGTATGATTGTTACTGTTATCATATTGTC
>NC_091555.1:11501010-11503510 GCF_042767895.1 Penaeus vannamei | reverse complement strand
TATAAAAGATGTGTGTGAGTGTGTGTGTGTGTGTGTGTGTGTGTGTGTGTGTGTGTGTGTGTGTGTGTGTGTGTGTCTGTGTTTGCGTTTGTGTTATTGACATTTTTATTTTTTTCATAATTATTATTTTTATTACCTCTGCCAAGGAGTTTATGATTTTGGTTGTATTGGTTAGTTTGTTGTTATTTGTTGGATAGCAGGATAACTCAGGAAGTTATAAACAAATTTTAATGAAATTTTTACCTGAGGTGTGTCTTAGCATAACTTAGATTCCAATAAATTTTGTTAGTGATCCAGATCCAGGAATTTTTTTAATGATTGCATCAGGAACTATTATTATCATCATTACCTTTACCTCTATCACCTCCGCCAAAGAGGTTATGTTTACAGACGTCAGCAGTGTACTTGAGAATGGTAATTTTAATGTAATTCTTCAAGTGTGAATATTTTTATTGCATCAGTGACCCTCTTTCCTTGGCGAAGGTATGTGCTCTTTGCATACTTCCAGTTAGTATTTTTACTATGTGACGATGATGGTTATTGGGATTCATAGTACAGACGATGTTTGTATTCTCTCTTTCCTTTTGTCAGATAATTTTCTTTCAGATAAGGAGAGTGTGGCATCCCATAAGGCCAGTCTGGAATGTGAAGCTCTGGACTTCCTCATATCTCTTAACTTGAAAATTGAAGAAATCAACTCTTTAAAAGTATCTGGTAAGTATTGTCATATTTGTTTGTTGCTTTTAATGTTATTTCCCTATTTGTGTTTGGGCTGTGTTTTGAGTCAATGTTTATACAGAAATAATATGCATTCTGCATTGATTGGGATTCTCGAGGGAAATTAATTAGAATCGCTTGTTTTATATGATACACAAGACTTTTGTGGAGCTTTTTATCCAGTACTAGGTCAAATAGTCATTTTGATTATAGTTATATAGAAAAATAATGTTACTGCCTAAATTATTGTGATATTCAGTAAAACTTATGTTTCTTTATTTTTGAAGGTGTTCGTCAGCAGTTTGAACAGCGTAGGCAGAAAATGTTAAACCATGATGAAAAAATCATATTTAAAGATATTGCTTTGGATTATGCGAAGAATAGATTAGAAAGTCTAGAAAAGAAAATTGAAAAATCAGTTGAAAGTGATACATGGAAGAACAAAGGTACAGCAATGAAGCAACAGAAACAGTCAGTAAAAGAAAAAGAAAATAAGTTCAAAGGTAACATTCCAAAAAAGAACACAAGCCAAAACAGTAATGAGAAGAGAAAAACATTAGCAGCTACAAGCAAACAAACAACCAAGCCAGCTAATCTCCCTGTACAGCAGAATTCTCATGGAAAATTTACGTTTAAAAAGATAGAAGCTCCTGGAAGTTCTCTAGCATTACTGAAGAAGTCACCAGTCAACAGGAAAGAAAAACAAAAGAGTGATGATGACCTCAAAACTCAGTCGCCCTCAGGTTTGTCTCGTAATGAGCTGGCTCTCTCTGATGCCAAAGTTACCACTCCCAAAAGACCAAAGGGCCGGCCTAAGAAGTCAGTCACCCCAAAGATGAGAGACAGTAGACAACCAACAGTAAATACATGGATAACACCAGTGGCCAAAAGAAAGAGAGAAGAGCCTGACCTCTCTTATTCAGCTCAAGCTTCTCAGAAATTTTCCAAGGAGTTAGATGACATAAACAGTGGCCTTATTTGGACTGACAGTGATGATGATGTGAATGATAAGCAGGAAGGAGGAGGATTTATGGATGATGTAACGCCCTGGAGTAACGCTGATCCACAAGGAAGAGATTTTGCTAAAACTTCAGTAGTGGTTTCTAGAGATACAGAGTCTGGTAATGTATTGGGTACTGCCCCATCTGACAAGTTTGGAGTAACACAGGCCAGGAAAAGGTCCAGAGGAGGCAGCCCAGACCACACACAATCTGCAACTTCAAGCAAGAGCCACTCTTCAAAAATGATGGAATGCCCATTGTGTTCAGGTAACTGTAAAAGCTATTGTATAATTTCTTATGTAATTTCAGATAAATTTTCAGAAATTTGGGGGTTCTCAGTGTAGATCTCAAAAGTACCATCATTTCTCTTCAGATTTCTTCCCTCCATCAAAGATCCAGTCACATGCTGCTTCATGTGGTATTGTGATATCATCAGATTCTGACTCGGATTCTGATTGCGGATATAGAAGCAACAGAGGCAAGGAACAAAGTAAGGTAGGCTTTTTTTATTTATTTTTCATTTATTTATTCATTTACTTATTTATTTATTTTTGTCCTTCCTTTTTTAATTATTTTATTTTACTTATATGAAGTATGCATTTTTTCTTCTTTTTTATATTCCTTTTCCTTCCCCTATACCATGCTCATTGTTGTCACAGGGGGATGGAGGGCTTAGGAGACGGGCATTAAGGCTTGCCCCTTCATCAACAAGGCTATCTGAATTGAATTTTGACTGTTTTCCAATCCCTGCCCCTCCTTTGAACACAGCTCCAACCACTGGT
>NC_091555.1:11478510-11483510 GCF_042767895.1 Penaeus vannamei | reverse complement strand
TACCTGTAGGTTGTGAGTTTGTGATCTTTTCTGGAAGCAGATATTTTGATATTGTACAGAACAAAGCTACCTGTGTATTTAATTCCCACAGTGTATTATCTATTTATTTGGGGGTAATGGTTTATGTTGTACTGAGTACGGTTGTTCCCCATTTTATTATGGTTGTGTTTACATCAGGCCCTTCAGTGTTGTGACTTATAATTTAGTTTTGGTTACCTCTTTTTATAATCAAAGCTCAGCATTTGGATATTATGCTTAGGAGGAGATATGGGTGATTTCAAAGGCCTGCTTCTTGTTTATGTCATTAGTTGTGCATGGCCGTGTTGGTAAGTGAAGTATCATTTTTGTATAGATGTCATTTATGAATATGACGAATAGAAAAGTAATGTGATTAGAAGGAATAGATATAACTACAGAGTTAGCACTAAACTACTACCTCATGGGTTAGTTAGTTGCCCTGTAAGTGTTTAAACAAGAAAAGAGAAGAAAATTTTGCAGTGCACCTGTAACAAATAGAGCAAAGAAAAAGAAATTCCAACTTTTGTT
The DNA here is from genome assembly GCF_042767895.1 of Penaeus vannamei. Lineage (NCBI taxonomy): Eukaryota > Metazoa > Arthropoda > Malacostraca > Decapoda > Penaeidae > Penaeus > Penaeus vannamei. The sequence continues at coordinate 11,482,964 of NC_091555.1, read as the reverse complement.
TTGCATAGTTAGAATTTGCTCATTAGATTTAAATTAATTAAGATATAATTTAATACAGAGCTTGTCAAGAAATGGAGGTGCTTTTCAGTCATTGCCGGTACACACTCATAAACTGTTACAGTGTTAAAGATGTTTGGAGACTACTTAGCAAACACCAGCTTAAAGTGATTTGCATAAGTTGTATTTATTTTCAGGGGTTGTTCTCTTTTTAATGGTTTTGGTGACATTGCCTGGCCTAAAGGGAGTGAGAAATAATTGAGGCTATTAGTGCTCATGTAAGGTGATGGGTGATATCTTAAGAGGCTTCAATATCAAATAAGTCATTAAATTATTTAGTTACTTTTACTTTATTTATTCTGAAGGCGTTAAGTGTTCCTAGGAGTTTGGAGCGTTGTGTTATTTTGTTGTATAAACCTCATGTACACTTGATGGATGTGTCATTTGGGAGTTTCAACAGTGGGAGTAGGCCATTATGTCTTCTCCTTTGGTCATGTTTTGGTGCTGTGGAATCCCCACTTTTCCCTCTCCTTCTCTGTGTGTCTTACCTTTTTATAATTGTTCTTTTTGTCTGCCAGGTTTTCCAGTAGTGGATTATTTCATGTAGAATTCAGGTTGATTAATTTACTGATTTATATACATACAAATTTTCACACAGCATACATGTAAACATACACAGATACACATGTAGATACACACATAAGCCCATGCTGATGCCCATGCATGCAGAGGCATATTCATATTGGACAAACATGCACACTTTTAAGCATAAAGGAAAAGAAAACCAAAAAAAAAACATAAGCACACTGATATACAAAAAAAAATAAGTGTTATGTGTAATGTTCAAATCTTTTCTTTCCGAGTAGTGACAGTTCTTTTTCTTTCTTATCTTTCTTTTTTTTTTAAATCTTTTTCAAGGTTACCATTTCTAACAGAAGCTATAGTAGCAGTTAGTGAACCCTTGTGGTGTTGAGGCTGATTTTAAATGTAATATCTTGGTATTATGTAACATTCCTTGTTTTGATAATTTATGGCTAAGTATGAGTGTGAATTCCATCATCATCAGTTATTATTATTGAAGTTATTTTTTTATAGTTATGTGTCATGATGATGATGATTATTTATTATTATTATCATTATTATCATCATTGTTATTATTATCATTATTATTATTTTATTATTATTATTATTAATGTTATTATTATTACTATTATTACTACTACTTTATTATATTATTTTTTAGTGCTCTTGTTATTTCTACACTACTACAACTAGAACTATTATTACTATTATTACCATTAATTTGTTATTCTTATTTTAATTGTATTGTTGCTAATATGTTTTTTTTTATGATTGTAAAGAGGGAAACTAGTAGTAATATTAAAGATAATTATGAAAATGATAAAGTCTCTGAGGTGCAGCAAGTCTGGGAGATAATCATCCTTGTAGCGAGTCTTAAGTCAGGGAATGATCATTTGCTTATCGTGGCTGTTTGTTTGAATTTGTTGAACATATGTTGCCCACCTGTTAGTCTAGATTTTATGGGATTGTCATGATGGCCTGTGTGTCTTTTTAGACAAACTGTTACAGATGCAAATGGAGGCAAGGACAGAGATCTGCTACGGTGATTGTTAGTGACTGAATCTGTATATGTTCTGTATGATGTTATTTGTCACCTTGTAGACACATCCACATTGTTTGTGTGAGTGGTTTTAACAAGTATTATACACAGATTGAGTACACACACACACACACACACACACACACACACACACACACACACACACACACACACACACACACACACACACACACACACACACACACACACACACGTACACACACACACACACACACACACGTACACACACACACACACACACACACGTACACACACACACACACACACACACACACACACACACACACACACACACGTACACACACAAACACACACGTACACACACACACATACACACACACACACACACACACACACACACACACACGTACACACACACACTTACACACACACACACACACAGAACACACAGACACACACACACGTACATACACACACGTACACACACACACGTACACACACACACACACACACGTACACACACACACACACCACACACACACACACCACACACACACACACGTACACACACACACGTACACACACACACTCGTACACACACACACGTACACACACACACGTACACACACACACGTACACACACACACACACACGTACACACACACACACACACACACACACACACACACACACACACACACACAAAGATATGAAGAGAAAGAGCAGATTGCTGTCCCTTGTATGTGAAGATGTCTTGCAAGAATGTACAATTGAGTACCACAGGTATTAATTTCTTCACAGTTGCAGTGATATACTGCATTATGATTGCATTTTTGATTATATAATGTGACAATATTCTCCATGTACCATATTTTATGATAGATCTCTTGTAATCTTTTGCATATGTAAATGAAATGAACTTTATATTTTTAATGAAAATACTGCTTATTATTTATTTGTATGTATATTATTCACTTGACTGTTTATAAACAGGAAATTTTCTTTTCTAATTGGGGCTGTCAGATATAAAATGATTTTTCCCCAAAACAAAGATCATTTTAAACATTTTCTTGAAATGTAATTCATATGATTTTTTTTATGTATCTGTGTGTATTTATGCATCGACATGAAGTATTAGTTTGACTTCAATATATTGAATTTATTTTTTCTGGATATGTAAGCTTGAAATGTATGTTTTTGAATGGGACCCAAGGAGTAGGGCACCTGATGAATGACACCAAGAAATCCACATACTCATAATTCAAATGATTTGTCAGTTGTGTGAATGACAGTGAAAGTGCCTTCAGAATGATGGATGTGCTGTGCCCAATTCTGTATCTGTTCACATTTTCCTTATTCTCCCTTTTATATATATGATATATAAACATGGGTGCTTCCTCTTCATTTAGAGTTGTATTTTTCCTCATGATAGTGGATGTGAACTCCTGTATGTAGGGAGATGTTTCCAGTTTTGATCCTTCTTGAAATAACTGTTTATCCAAACCTGTTGGAGATTGGCAGCATAGAATTTACTGACAGTGCCTCATCTTGAAAGCTCAGGAGAGTCACGTTCCTGCAGAATATCAAAATAACAGAGTTAGGTTTTTATTAATAAAGCAGTGAAATTTTTTTTTGTTTACATTTTCCCCATTTCTTATTTCCCAAAGATTTTTTTATCCTTTTCACTGAAAGTAGTGGAATGAAATATTTTCAAGCAATATAGGGTTCCTTCATCCCACATGTCTTTGTCTTTGGTACTAGAGTCCCAAGGAATAACATTCAGGAAAAAAGTTGTACCAAGCATGTCATGTTATGTTCCCATCTGTATTTCACTAGTCACAGCAGGGATCTGGAACCCATCAATCTGGCTTGCTAAATAAATATTAATGCTAGTCTGTAAAGCCTTTGGTGCTTATTCTGATAATTAATAGAGCTATGTAATTAAACAACTTATAAGTGTATTTAAACTCCATAGGTAGAATTCAGTTGTTTTTCCTGAAAACTATGAAACGACTTTCATAAGGAAATAAAGTTCACTTTTGTCATTTTGATTAATGCTGCTTTTTATTTTTATTTTATTTTTTTATATTTTAGAAGTATTCATAGTTATGAAAATTAGCTACAGTGTATTTATAGTTTTCAATTTTTTTTTTTTTTTTTTTTCTTTCTTTTTTTTTTCTTCCAACATTCAAGTGAACAATTGGTCTCGAAGTTTGAGTTCTCTTAAAATGACTGGTTGGAAATTTCATAAATGTATTACGAGGAATGGATATTAGAAAAATTTTCGCAAATATTGACATGCATTTAAAATGTTTTCTGCACTACAGTGTTTGAAAATTGAATCAACCATCAAGAAAAAATGCACTAAAATATGAATAATAATTACCTAATGTGTAGTAATTTGTGATAAAAGCTTTAAATTCTTGGTGACAATATCAGAAAGCATATTTTCCCAAAAATATACTCTCTCAATGTCAATATTGAAAACATGTAATGAGTAAAAATTCAGGGGGGGGCAACTTTTATGGAGCCCAACGCTGGTGCTGGAAATCACCCCTACCTTGGATCTCATTCCTTCATTCAACTAATTTTGCAAGATCTCTTCCCCTTTCCATTTTCTTCACTTCTCCAACCTAGTCTTCTATCCATTTTCTAAGGTGTGAGTGTGTATAAGGATGAAAGGCTGACTTTGTACCAGTCATGAATGGCCTAGGGGAGCCATAGGCAAGGCATTCCCTTCTTTAGTTGTCTAGCCCTTACCCCGCAAGGGCACAACGAGGGGTAGATCATTTCTCTCCCCAACATACTCCGGGTTTATTATAACCAGAAATGAAGATTTTGTACCTTTATTAGG
>NC_091555.1:11426010-11448510 GCF_042767895.1 Penaeus vannamei | reverse complement strand
CAACTTTTCTGATTTGTCTCCAATCAGCATATTCCCATTTCCACAAAGTGCGGCTGTAGTTTTCTTCATGGATATGTGTAAATGCAATTGTTGTGAGGAAAGCAATATGGTCGGATGTGCCCACGAAACCCAGTGGAGAGCAGTTGTCTCTTCAGGAAAGTTAGTCAAAACCGGATCAAGTGATGAACCAGAGCTGTGTGTTGCAAAGTTAATATACTATCAGAGTTAGCTTGAATATGCTGATTGAGATCACCAACTATAATCAGGTTTTCACATTGACTGTATGATAGTATATAATCAAGGTGATTTTCTAGGATCTCTATAGTTAGTGTTCCCTGGGAAGGGGTCTGTAACACCCACAGCAAAATGTACTCTTGCCTTTTCCATCTATTGATTTCCACAGCATAAGTTCCATGTTTTCTTGAACAAGGTAGTCGATAACTTGGATTGGTACTGTCTCTTTGTGCCATAGAGCTATCCTATCTCTTGATGTATTTCGATCCTTCATAGTCCAAGGTGAATAGCCAGGAATCTTGGCATAGATGCCACTTTTTCATCGAGAAAGGTTTCACATACTAAGATTATGTTTGCTTCCTTTAAGACAAACGCCTGTACTAATTGCCAAACATTAGTATGGAAACCTCTGATGTTTGTAGACACCATTTTTATGTCATTAGGAAAGGACCTGCGGCTGTGGTAAAATTTGTTGTACTTGATAGACACCATAGTTGTAGGGTATTAGATGAACATGATTTGGCAGAGTAGGATATGCTGTGTGTTTCAGTATCAAAAAGTGCTGGTTTGCAATATTTGATTGATGTTATTGACCACGTTGTACAGCTGTGTAGCTCTCCTGGGTGGTCTGCTTTACAGCTTGGATCAGTTCCTGCTGTCTTTGGTCAGCTAGACGATGTCTGCAACTTAGTACTGCGTGATATCGACCCTTGTGGTACTCATACACTTTATGTTTAGGACAGTCGTTTCCAGAGTGCCCTTGGCGGTGGCACACAGAGCATCTGGTGGCTGTCACTAAGTTTCCTTTGAGAGAGTTGCTGTGGAATGGTAATCTTTCTTTTAGCTTCTGGTAAGCTTGCTGGTCCCCCTCTTGATTTTCCATACTTACAAGATGACGGCGCAAGGGTTGATGCCTGTGCTCCTACCTTTGCTTGTGCTGACCTTGGTGGGGTTGGCTGTTTTCTAGGTTTTTGCTGGGCTTTTTTTATGCGTGCCCACCATATATAGGTTTCATCACTTTCCTCTAGCTGTTTTTCTCACTCCTTATCTATTTTGCTGGAGCGTGAAGTGCAGGCGATTTAGCGCTGATGCAGCTCCTCGGTACTTGTGTGGCCACCAAATTATCGATGACTTCCAGCACTTCTATTCACACTCCTTTCTGGTAGACCGGTGACTGTGTTTTTGAATGTGTTTAACTGGCTCTTCACTGTTGCCATTTCTCTACGAAGGTTCCTGACCAAGTCTGCAAGGACGTTCTTTGGCAGGTCCTTTAGATGTTCATTATTGGAGGTTTCAGGGATAGGTGGGGCCGTCTCGTCTCCATCGGCAAAAAAAAAAAAAAAAAAAAAAAAAAAAAAAAACATCTATAATCCCCTGAAGTGGTCTCAGCTCAGCTTTCTTCTCACAGTTCTAATCCACTCCATCCTCAAGACAACTGCTATGGTAGTAATTTTGACAATGTCCCATTATGCACTTCCTGTCTATTCTCGGTCGTGCTTTCTTATACACGCTGAGCCAGGGCCCAGGGGCCGGATATTCAAATGCATTACGGCGCCGTATCTCCTTAGCTTATGGCTGAGTGCCCCTACGACCCATACACAGGGCAAGGGACCCGCGATATTGGTACAAGTTAAGGCGCCGTAGACTAAGGCAGGAGGAGAGCAGCCCTAACGGGATACGGCGAACCATAAATGGCATTTTTTCAGCCTTTAAGTAATAGATACAACATTACTATTTGTATTTTACTCAATTATTGTGTTATTAGGTGTATATGAACTAATCGTGGACTACTACTACTAAATAAGCCAACAAGAGTAATATTCCAATACAACTGATTTGCTTTTCCCGATAGGTTAGGTTAGGTGTATCTGTAAACAGCACTGCCTTAGCCTCGGGTGCAATAGTTTTATTTATATATATTTTATTGTTATTGATATTAATGTCAATATTTAGATTATTGTGAACTTACCTAATGGGTGAGTGGACATTAAAAAGTTTTATCATGCCAGGGGCTGGACACAACGTTGTGTTTACAAAATCAGCTGATTAGCATTTACGGCTCGCGGTTGGTCAAGATTCCTTAAGAGCCGCTGACCACTGAAGATCCGACGCCTTATGTGGTTTACGGCGCTGCGGGATTTAAGGCAGAGATGAGGCGCCGGAAAAAAACGTTTGTGTTTACGAAGGTAAGTCCGAGATACTTCAGGACATGTTAAGGCCTCCAGTGCGCCTTAAGTTAAGGCTGTTTTGAGTATCTGATAATGATGTGGCAGACGAAACGTCATCACGGCGGAAATTTCATTCGATATCACGTCAGCTGGGTCTTCTAGCTGGGCATCACAAAGGTAGAGCGACAGTCCCATATTGGGATTTTTAACTTTCAGCCCTACAACACACTCACTGTGAAAAGTCTTAAACTTTTTTTAGGCATGCAATAAACAAGGAAGCGCAGGGAATCTTAAAATCGCCTGATCCTAACAGTAATATAATATTTATCCGGTTATGAGAATGTATGGTGCAATTTTATTATTCATATCCGTTTTCCTTATCTGATGTTTAGAGAACGTCAGAAATGCTGCTACGGAAAAGCGGGCAGCCCGAGTGGCAGGAGAGTCTGCTTATAAGCCCTAACTATTCCCCAATACGAGATCCAAGTGACTTGTGACAGGAAAGTGTGCTTCACCTTGCGCGGTTGGCTCGTGATCATCTAATGATCCTCCATGAGGTTATACCCGCGGGGTTCACTATACCAACTTACGGGCTAAAGGGTATCTGTGGCAAGAAATATACATCACAGGTTCAGAACACACAAGAACACAAGAAACAACAAAAGTGCAGAATTGAAATTGGCACGGTACAATTTACAATAATAAACAAGTAAAAGTAAGAGCGAAGCAATAAGCATTACAATATATGGCACTAATACAAAAAATAAAGATAAAATAAGAATGATTCAATTAAAAACAAAAACATATTAAAATGCATAAGAACAGACTTCAAACACAAATTCAAAATACCAGGCAGTATAGGTAATATAATCGTGAAGTGTAAAAGTTACTAAAACTGCACAAAATATGAGAAAATAGAACAATAAGAGTAGACTGATGTGTCGATCATCCAGACGATGATGACAAATGCTAGCAACCTTTGATAATCGCAATGATGGTTTGGGCAGTTTGCGAGAAGACGAGAGGGACGGCTCCGTGGCGTGTAAACAAAGCCAGGAATCACCAGCAATCATTAGCATTATGTGATTTTTTTAAGCTTTCCTATGCAAAATTCTGTAAATTGTTATTAATGTGTCAGTCTCCCTCTCTAACTCTCATTCATTAACCCTTTTTCTCTCTCCTTTCCTCCCCCCCCCCTTTTTCCTTCTTACTCATTCTCTTCTGTTTCTTCTTTCTTCCTCTCCCTCCTCCTCCCTCTTCTCCTGCCTGCCTGCCTCTCTCTCTCTCTCTCTCTCTCTCTCTCTCTCTCTCTCTCTCTCTCTCTCTCTCTCTCTCTCTCTCTCTCTCTCTCTCTCTCTCTCTCTCTCTCTCTCTCTCTCTCTCTCTCTCTCTCTCGTCTTTACTCTATTCCAATATTTGTTTCTTTTTTCTTTTTCCTCCATCTCTCCTTTTATCCCTCACATTAAGTTTGTCTTTTCATCGATAAAGGAAAAATGACGGCTAAAAATAAGTGCCTCTCTCATTACCACCAATGTTTCCTGATAAGATAATTAATGCCGGCAGGCACGGCATTAGATAAACGTGTTATATACGTGATAACATTTTTAACAAATACGGACCAATGGCCTTGGCTCTCGACTTAGTCAGCAATCTTTATCATGCTTTGCTTCTGTCTATGTCTCGTTTTCATTTCCTCCATATCATTTTTCCATGGCTGTCCATCCTCGGTCCAGCTGATTACAAATTCGTCCTCTGGAACCGATTTTCCTTGTCTCACCTCTACTCTTGGTTGCCTCTCTGTCCGACCCTTACCCTGTGCCTTATTATGGTTCCTCCTCATTCCTTGCTTTAATGCCCATCCTCCCTCCCCTTCCCACACACGCCTGTACAGGTCGAACAGGTCTTGAGCTGGCCGTGGGATTTTCTTACAGTGCTCCCTGCTCTCGCGGGTGAAGCGCAGGGAAGCGCCCGAGGTCTCTGGAGACTTTGCCATGAATTGCGAGAGGACTGCCGTGGCGCGCGGTGTCCGCCACGTGCCGCATGCACGCACGCTGGCCCCGGCGAAGGGAAGGGAGCTGCGTTCTGGGCCGAGAGTGAGGACGCTGCCAGCGGTGATGCCAGGCCGCTTTCCGCCGAGCAGACTAGGCTTCCGGGCGTCGTCAAGATGGTGAGCTTTCCCTCGGTGATTGCCGGTCTTCTGTCTTTATAAGTTGGAGGGGATATGTTTGGTGACGCGACCGTACGTGTGTTTGTACAAGGGTTAATAAGTGTGCTGGTGCATTTGGACTGATACGCGCGTGAGTTATGTGTGTATGTCTATGTGCTTGATACATGTGCACGTACGTATGTGTATATATTTTTCTGAACGTGTATTTGTATGTATGGGTGTGTTTGCCCGTGGTGTGTTAGGTTGCGTGTCCATTCATGCACTAGTCTGTGTATGCACTTGCTGATATTTGTGTGTATATTTATATGTCCATAGATATGTTATATTGTTTGTGTTTGTATGTAACATGGTATATATGCGTATGCATATACACACTGTATGTGTCCAAATATTTTGTATGTGTTCATACAGCTTGTTTCGGTGAGTGTGATTTTATAGATATGTCTGTACAATATGTATATGTATGTATATATATATATATGTATGTATATATATATATATATGTATGTATGTATATGTATATGTATATATATATATATATATATATATATATGTGTGTGTGTGTGTGTGTGTGTGTGTGTGTGTGTGTGTGTGTGTGTGTGTGTGTGTGTGTGTGTGTGTGTGTCTATGTGTGTGTATGCCTGCATATCCGTCTGCTTGTGCATAACTGAATGCTGGTGTGTGTGTGTGGTTACGTGTTTGTATCAGCGTTCACATGAGTGTGGAATATCTCGGGGGGCCAGTGAGTCATTGTCCCAACAGGTGTTCAAGAAATCGCATGATTAGCTTCAAGTGTTCACGATGCGCTCGGCCGAGGGAATGGCCGAACCTTAAGGCCGAGCAAAGGTCTTCCGCAAATCCTTTCGATGGATCCTGGGGAACGGAGGAACGAGGCCTGTGGGGGAGAAAATAAAACGAATGTAGGAAATGTCCTCCGTGGAGATGCAGCGGATATCGATCAGTGACAATCCAAGGGAAATGAAACTGCATTGCCTTGTGCATAGTTAGACAGGTCGGTTGTTTTATGGATATGGATATATATATATATATATATATATATATATATATATATATATATATCATACACATCTAGATATATAGATACGAATAGATGGATGGATATAGATCTATACTTATAAGGGCATTTATATACACATACACGTGTACGCACACACGCGTACACGCACACGTACACACACATGTACACACACACACACATGTACACACACACACACATGTACACACACACACACATGTACACACACACACAGACACACATATATATATACATAATTATTTATTTATTCATGCATGTGTCTGCGTGCACGTAGATGGCAAAACATGTTTTCATATGTAGTTATGTTTTTGAAAACAAACAGAAGGCCAGACGACAAGAGATACAAATGTTAATCATTCCATGCTTTGTGCATAACAATTCTGGCATTGGCAACCGCGCGCTGCCGTGCGGCCGTGATCCCACTACAACTCATGTGCACACAGCAAAGCTTTGCACCGGAAGCAACTAGAAATGAGTGCTGACACTTTCAAGGCACACTCACGCCTCCTCGGTCTGTGCACTAGGACTTCCTTCTTCAAAATACGCATCTTTTCTCGCTGTGTTCCCCTGACCCCAACTGACAGTGACATTGGAAATCCATATTTTCCTTATCAACACAGCTGACTCAACACGCACTTGCACGAAAGCCGCTGCAATACACGAGAAATTGACTGCCGTTATTTGTTTAACTTTAATATACTGTGCTCTTGTATATACATTTTCACTATACATACATACACGTGCGTGTTAGGTGTGTGTATGTAGACAGATAAATTGAGGGAATGATATAGGCAGATGGACAGACGGATTTAAATATGGACAGGCAGGCAGGCAGGCAAACAGGCAGACGCACAGACGCACACGCACGCACGCACGCACGCACGCACGCACGCACGCACGCACGCACGCACACACACACACACACACACACACACACACACACACACACACACACACACACACACACACACACACACATATACACACACACACATATACACACACACACACACACGCACACACACACACACACACACACACACACACACACACACACACACACACACACACACACACACACACACACACACACACACACACACACACACACACACACACACATAGAAAGAATGACAGGCAGGCAGGCAGGCATACACACATACATACACACATATGCGCGCACACGGAGGCATAACCACGTACACAGACACGCAACGGCGTAATCGGTCCCTGCACAACAAGGACGACCTGTGTCTCCTCAGTACCACTTCCGCGTTGGCAGAAGTATGCAGAGTAGCGAGAGGGAAATACCTGACGAGACAAGGAATGATATTGATCACATGACACCTGTTTTAGGAGGTGAAGAGGTAGTGCAATAGGCCAGGGAATTGCCGCTCATGCAGAGCCATGGTTGAATGAGATTCGCAGTCCCAGAAACACCAATGTATTTTCCTTGATTGGTTAAGCACGACAAAAACCGTTGTCGTTCCAAATACTGTATCTCGTACGTTTTATTCTTGGGATTAGTAAGCTTACGTAAAAGCCCGTCTCTGAATATTGCAGTACCTTATTTTTACGGGTTTTCTTGGAACGTTCTACGCCTTTCCTCACTCCTCCCTCCCTTTCCCTCTCCCTTTTATCCTTCTCCCCCTTCCCCTCTCGCTTTTCTTCTTCTCCCCCTTCCACTCCCCTTTCCATTCCCCCTCCCCCTCCCCTCTCCCTTTTATCCTTCTCCCCCTTCCACTCCCCTTTTCCTTTCCCCTCCCCTCTCCCTTTCCTTTTTCCTTTTCTCTCCTTCTTCCCCTTCCACTCCCCTTTCCCTTCTCCCTCCCCCTCCCCTCTTCCGTCTCCCCTTCTCCCCCTTCCACTTCCCTTTTCCTTAGCCCTCCCCTCTCTCTTTCCCCTCCTTCCACTCCCCTTTCCCTTATCCCTCCCCCTCCCCTCTTTTCTCTTCTTCTTCTTCCTCCACTCACCTTCCCCGTCTCCCTCCCCCTCGCCTCTCCCTTCTCTCCTCCCCCTTCCACTCCCCTTTTCCTTCCCCCTCCCCTCTCCCTTTCCCTCTTCCTTTCCCCTCCTTCTTCTCCTTCCAGTCCCCTTTCCCTTCTCCTTCCCCCTCCCCTCTTTTCTCTTCTTCTTCTCCTTCCACTCACCTTCCCCGTCTCCCTCCCCCTCCCCTCTCCCTTCTCCCCCTTCCACTCCCCTTTTCCTTCCCCCTCCCCTCTTCCTTTTCTCTCCTTCTTCTCCTTCCACTCCCCTTTCCCTTCTCCCTCCCCCTCCCCACTCCCTTCTCTCCTTCTCCCCCTTCCCCTCCAGCCCCCCTCCCTCTCCCCTTTCTCCCTGACATGGCATACTTGGAATATTTGGTAATGCTGACATTAGTGATGATCAAATGACAATGATAGCAGTATCAAAGAGACTAATGGTAACAGTAATGATGATAATAAGGATAATGATAATACTAATGATAATGATGAAAATGGTAATGATAGTAGCGTTGAATAATAGTGATGATAATGATGATAATTAGGAAGATAATGATAATAATGACGATAATAGTAATTATGATAATAATTAGGATGACAGTAATAGTAATAATAATGGGGATAATGATAATAATGATAATGGTAGTGATAGTGATAATGATTATAAAAATGTATGATAATGTTATAATAATTGTAATGATAATAATGATGACAACAATAATAGTAGTAGTAGTAGTAACGATGGAAATATGAATAGTAATAATGATATTGATAATCACAATCATAAAGATAATAATGATAATAATCATTATAACAATAACAAAGTATTATAATAAAAGTGATGAGAATGACAATGAAAATGATAAAGATTATAAAAATGATAGTACAAATATCAATAATAACAACAATGATAATGAAATGATAATGATAATAATATTAATTATAATGATAAAGATCCAACAACTACTTCCACTACTAATGATAATAATAATCATAGCAATGATTATGATAATAAAAGACAACAGTGATAATGATAATGCCCATGAAATAATAATAATAATGATAATAATAATAGAATGATGATGACGATACTACCACTACTATTAATAATGATATTGATAATAGTTGCGGTAATAATACTGATAAGAATAATGCTAATCACCATAATATTAACAATGATAAAAAGTATAGTAACAGTAATGATAACGATTATGACCATAGAGGCTGACAACCACCAGCGTGACAACATAGATATTCAATCTAGCATATCCCTATTACATTCCTTGGCGATACGCACGGATGGCTAAAAACAATAACATCGCTTACGATTCGAATTGTAAACAGCATGGTCGGGAGGAAGGTGCGTGATTCTGGTAATAATATTTATCATATTGCCAAGAACTAGCGAAAGGGTTACGAATGGATTTAACGTTAACTGGTATGACTGTGGTAAAAGTATTGTGACGCACATAGAGAATTATAATGGTAAGAGTCATTGATGATGGCAGTGAGATCGCTGTTGTCGTATAAAAAAATGATGAATAACCCTTATGAGTCTCACAAATTGTTTTACTTTGATCTCAATTACCTTCTATCATTATTGACATACCATTGATGCTACCGTCACTATTATTACAAATCTTGTTACTCTTTGTTAACAAAAATCGGGTAAAAATCATCCTTATCACTATTTTCATATCGTATCATACTTACGTTCCTTTAAAACAGCATTAGCATTTTTGTTAACATCATTATCATTGTTATCATCACAATCATTATCATCATCTTTACCATTGATATTGCTCTTTTTATCGCTATCGTAATCCTTATTAGCATGATTATTATTGTTGTTCTTATTATCATTTTCGTATTGTTGATAATGATAATGATAATAGTTATAACAATATAAATAATGATAATGATTATAATTATGATAATGATAGTAATGGTAATAACAATATTAATGACAATGATAATAGTGATAATAAGAATAATGATATTCATAATAACAGTAGTAATAATAACAACAATAATATTGACTATCAATAATATTAACTAATGATATTAATAATAATAATAATAATGATGATGATGATGATGTTGATGATGATAATAATGATAATAACAATGATAATGATAATATCACTATCATTTTGTTATAATAATTATCATTATTATTATTATTATGTTGTTGTTATTCTTGTTATTATTTTGATGATGATTATTATGATTATTATTATTACTATCATTATTATTATCATTATTAGTGTTATTATTATCATTATCATCAATATCATCATCATCATCATCATCATTGTCATTATTATTATTATTATTATTAGCATTGGTATTATTATGATCATTACTATTGCCGTTATTATTAATACTGTTATTATGAACATCATTATTCTTATTATTATCATCATTGCCATTAATATTGTTATTATTATCATTATCATTATATTTGCATAAGTAATGCGAATCACAATTATTATGATGACAACAATATTAATGATATTGATAATGGCAGTAATAATGATAACAATAATAATTGGGATGGTAATAATGATATGAATGATAATGATAATAATAACAATGATAGTAATATTAATGATGATAATAACAATGATAGTGATAATAATGATAATGATAGTAGTTACAATAATAATTATAATAATGATAATGATAGTAGTTACAATAAAAGTAATAATAACGATAACAATAATAATAATGATGATGATAATAATGATAATAATAATAATAATGATGATAATAATAATAATAATAATGATAATAATAATAGTTATAATAATGATAATAATAATTATAGTAATAGTAACAGTAATAATAACACTAATGAAAGTAATGATGCTAATAGTAATAGTAGTGATAATGATAAAAATGATGATAGTGATAATGATGATAATGTTTTTTTATAATAATAGTGATGATAATGTTTTTTGGTGATAATAATGATGATGATAATAATAATAATAAGAATGACAATAAAAATTGTTGTAACTATAGTGATGCTATTAACAATATTGATAATGATAACAATAAAACTGATGATAATAATGATAATAATAATAATAATGAAAGTGATGATATTGATAATGATAATAGTAACAATAACAATAATAGCAATATTAATTATAATACTGATAATAATGTTGCTAATAATACCAATTGTAATGATCATTATAAAAATAATGATAATAATGTTGATAATGATAATGATAATAATAATAATAATTGTAGTAATTATAATTACAATGCAAATAATAGTAATAACAACAAGAACAACAATGATAATGATAATGATAGTTGTAGTAATAATAATGGTGATAATAATAATAATGGTGATAATAATAATGATAGTATTTATAATGATAATAATAATAGTAATGATAGTAATGTTGATCATTAAAATAATAATGATACTAATAATACTAATAGTATTGATAATGATAATAATAATAGTAATAATAATAATAATAATAATAATAATAATAATAATAATATTATTATTATTATTATTATTATTATAATAGTAATGATAATAATAATAATGATAGTTGTAGTAGTAATAATAGTGATAATATAATAATGTTGATAATGATAATAATGGTAATGGCATTATGATAATAATAGTAACAAAAATAATGATAATAATGATAATAATTATGATTATGATAATGATGAGGATTAAAATGATATTGGTAATATTAATGATAATAATTGTCATTATCTATCAGTACGGTTACACTTTTTTGTACTTCATTTTTGCCGTGGTGGTCTTTTATTATCATAATATTTTTAATGTTAATACTAAATATAATGCTGGTTAAATAGAACATCCATTGACATGTCTCTTTGTAGTGAATCTATCGATTTCTTTCTTTCAATTTCGCTCTAACAAACTATTTTACAGTAAGTGTCCTTGCAATTCTAAAAGTAGGTCGAGCGACATTGAGTATCATAAATATGAGGGTGAAATTTGAGATAGTCTCTGTTGCCGTGTTTCATGTAGTAATTGCGAGAGTATTGAGTCTATCTTTATGAGCCATGGAGGTATTTTCTTATTTATTGGTTGTCATTAATTGTGCAACGTCTTCTAATTGCAAAACAAAAACAGGACACATTATTGGAACCAACCCAATTGTCTCGTAATCGCTTGTATAACAAAACTCTTTCTAAAATAAATATTTGAATAAATTCTGTATAAAAGATAAATATGTTTGACATTGTAATTTTACAAGATATACAGATATATAATATAAAAGCTGTTAATATTTTACTTTTTGAAAATATTAAAAGTAATCCCACACTTGAGAATCATAACATGGCTGACAGACGCGGATCAGCTGATGCAGAACCTGAGTCGCGTCCCGATCCTCAATTTTGGCAGCAATAATGACGTAATTTCATCCCAAAGGTCACTCCAAGCCTAGCCTGACTTAAGAGTGAAGGTATGTGCTGCGTGAAGTATTCGAAGAAGATTAAAAAGCTAGTGAAAAGGGAGATATCGAAGTGTTATTAGTGATGGATGGGCGAGAGAGGAGAGAGCATCGGGGTTTTAAGATTTTTTTCGGTCATTTAGATGACGGGGAATTCGAAATTTTGGTTTTAAGCCAGGGGAGCTGGGGAACGAGGGAGAGGGGAAGCCAGGACAGGCAATGTCAGTGGCCAGAAATGTCTTTTTAGCCTTAAGAACTGGCTTAAGTGATCCATGGTAAGTTTTGCAGTACATAGCTGTTCGTTTGGATTTTTGGAAAAGCTTTGTCGTTTTCTAATCTATGAGTCACTTGCTAGCAGATCTCACTCCCTTTTTCATCTTTGCTTAATTTCTCACTCTCCCTCACTCTTTCCTTCTTCCCATTTCTCATTCTCACCCTTGTATGATCCTTATTCCACTGATGTATCCCTTCTGCTCTTTCTCCATTTTATCTGCACTCCATTTCATGTGATGCAAAAATCTCCGTATTGTTATATTAAAGCTTGTTCTTTGTATTCCTTTTTATCTTATGTCATAACATCATTGTTACTGCCGTTAGAAATGTAGTCCTTATTGTTAGCATCATCACCACCTTCACCATTATCGTCATCACCACCACCATCACTATCATCATCTTCAGCTTTACCACCACCATCGTCATCATCACCACCACCATAACCATCTTTGGCCTCACCTCCATCATAGCCATCATACCCGGTATTATTACTATTACCTTTGCTATGAATAGGATCATGATTATTCCCCGTTGTAATGTTGTAAATAGTAGCATTGTCCAAGTTTCATTTAAACATATAATATTGAACAAACGGGGCATGGAAAAAGTAGAGAGATGAAAATATGAAAATGTATCCAGTTTTTACCTCAATTTAAATGGGTTGTTGGCCTTTGCTGGAGTGTCAAAATGCACACACCTGTTATTTGCAGTTCCTTCTCTAGTACTATGTGTACAATATTTCAAACTTTTGTCCAAGGACTATTATTGTTATTATTATTATTATTATTGTTGTTGTTGTTGTTGTTGTTGTTCATTGTTGTTTTGTTATTGTTGTTGTTGTTGTTCATTGTTGTTTTGTTATTATTGTTGCTGTAGTAACTACTACTACTACTACTACTACTACTACTACTACTACTACTACTACTACTACTACTACTACTACTACTACTACTACTACTACTACTACTACTACTACTACTATTATTACCACTACTATTATTGTTATTGTTAGTTACGGTTGTTATTATGATTATTATTAATGTTAGTTATTATTGTTATTGTTATTATTATTATTATTATTATTATTATTATTATTATTATTATTATTATTAATAGTAGTAGTAGTAGTAGTAGTAGTAGTAGTAGTAGTAGTACTGCTACTACAAATATATATATATATATGTTTGATAAGTATTAGTTGTAGTAGTGTTATTATACGCAATGTTAGTTATTGTTGTTATTATTATTGTTATTGTTAGTTATTGTTGTTATTATTATTATTATTGTTAGTTATTGTTTATTATTATTGTTGTTGTTTTTGTTATCATCAACTATATTATTTTAAATATCACTCTAATTATTATTATCATTCTTTTTCTTATCATCAGCATCATCATCATTGTCATAACTATTGGTATTATTAATAGTAGTATTAGTATTTCCATTATTGTTATTATTATCATTATCATTATCAATCATCATCATCATTATACCACTACTGTTACTATTACTGTTATTATTATTATTATTATTATTATTATTATTATTATTATTATTATTATTATCATTATTTTTTTGTCATCATCATTATTATTCTTTTGATTATTGTTATTATAATTATTATTTTGATTATTGTTATTATTATTATTATTATTGTTATTGTTGTTAATATTATTGTTGTTATTATTATAATAGTGATGATAATAATAATAATAATAATAATAATAATAATTATTATTATTATTATTACTTGCTCTATTACTAGTGCAAGTATTACTGCTACTATTACTACTTGTACTTCAATTTCTACTTATACCACTACCACCACCACCACTATCACTCCTACTACTACTTTTAATATTACTTCTACTACTAATGTTAATAAGAATAATGATAGCACTAATAGGGATGATAATAATGATTGTACTTATAGCTATTACTATAATAGTGATAATAGTAATAGTAATTATACTGATATTAATAATGATGATAGTATGAATAATGATAATAATAGTAATGATAATAATAATAATTATTATTGTTATTACTATAGTGATAATAGTAATAATGATTGTTATTAATACTATTATTATTATCATCATCATCATCATTAATATTATTATTATTATTATTATTATTATTATTATTATTATTGTTATTATTATTATTATTATTATTATCATTATTGTTATCATTATATTTAAAATGATAATGATAATAATGATGATGATAATAATAATAGTATTAATGATGATAAGGATATTGATATTAATTATTATTGTTATTATTATTATTATTATTATTATTAGAATTGTTATTATTGTTGTTGTTGGCATTGTCATTGTTATTGATATTGTCACTATTATTATTGTTATTATTATTGTTATTATTATTATTATTATTATTATTATTATTATTATTATTATTATTGTTATTATTATTTTTTTTATTATTATTATTATTTATTGTTATTTTTCTTATTGCTATTTTTTTCTTTTTTTTATTGTTATTAGTAGGATTTTTATGTTATTGTCATTGTTATTACTTTATCATTATTATTATTAGTAGTATTAGTAGTAGTAGTAGTAGTATTGATATTATTGCTGTTATTATTATTACTATTCTTATTCCTATTCTTTTTATCATTATTATTTATTGTTTTTATTATTTTCATTTTTAATATTTTTAAAAACTTATTGTTATTGTTGTTGTTGTTGTTATTATTATTGTTGTTATTATTATTATTATTATTATTATTATTATTATTATTATTAATATTATTATTATTATTATTATTATTAATTATTATTATTATTACTATTATTATTACTATTATTGTTATCGTTATTTTTATTATTATTATTTTTTTTTATCATTGTTGTTGTTATTAATGTTATTATTATTATTATTATTATTATTATTATTATTATTAGCATTAGTAGTAGTAGTAATATTGTTATCAGTATTATTATCATCATCATAATTATTATTTTTATCATCGTTATTATAATAGTCACTATTGTTGTTACTACTACTACTACTGTTGTTACTTTTATTATGACCATCATTATTGTTAAAACATGATTTTATTATCATTATCTTTATCACTTGTATCATTTGTTACTGCAGACTCCATCAGGGTTTCTTAAGCCTTAAGAATTCAAGAGCTCAGTCTCTAATTTGTCTTTAATTGCCTGGGAGTGCTTGCTAATCTCTCGATCTGCAACCGAGCCCACTGTCAGTTATGAAGATTGGATGATGAGGGAGAGGGGGGGAGGTGTGAGCCTTGCATACTAAGCATGAAGCATTAGAGTCTGGCTCCTCTGCTGAAGATACTTGATATTGCTAGTTATTGTCAGTGATGACATGGGAAGCTTAGAAATGTGCTTTTTTTTTTTTTTTTTCTCCCCTTCTTTCTTTCTTTCTCTAGTGATAGACATTACCCATTGTTGGTACTTTGGAGGTAAGTAGGAAATGGTGCAAATATAACTCTTTTTAGTCATTGTTTTAATTTATTTATTATTTAGTTTTTATTGCTTTACTTTTTTACTTTTAACATTTTTATCATCATTATTATATATTTTTGATTGGTGTATTTACATATAATACTATAGTAGGTTTTTACTTCAAATTTGTTTTATTTTAGTATTGTATTGTAATATTTTCAGTACTATACATACAGTAAAATATATGAACATAATTGTTTACTGGACCAGGTTTTAAAACTTTGCACAAGCAGTAGATTAGACTGAGGCTATTATATTTTGTACCAGAAGGAGATGGTGTATGAACTTTTGCTTTTAGGCTTTTTCATTATCATGGAAATGAGCTTTTGCTATTTCAGGTGCGGGATGGAGGCAGAAAAAGTGACAGAGTTCATCTCCTATACACAGGCTGACCCAGTCCTCGCTCGACAAATTTTGCAGAGTAAGAATTTAGGGCATCTGTGTTGTTTTGTTTATGTTTATTAGCATTTTTTTTACACACTAGTGATAAAACTTGTATATTTAATATATATATATATATATATATATATATATATATATATATATATATATATATGTATATATAAGGTATAGGTGTTTGAAGATGTTTAAATTCAAATACTAACTAAGATATCTACCGGTAGGCGAGAACTGGGATGTAAAGGCCGCTGTGCAGCTCTTTTCGGTGCTAAGAGGGGCCAGTCCCTTTCATCACTCAGGGTCGGTGCGAACATCTGCTCCCCCCAACTTCAACCCTTCAGTTAAGCCTCCTGTAGCTCCAAAACCAGTCCTAATTGACCACAAGCCAAATGTAGATTTGAGATATGCAGGCGATGTACGATCAGCAGCACCAAGATTGGCTCCCTTGCCACCTGCAAGAACAAGGAAAGTTGCTGTCTTGCCGAAGCTCCCACACGATGGATCAGCAGCATTGTCATCACCTCACCTCCTTCCTCCAGTGGGACAGGACAACCCCTCTAGTGGAAGCATGCTGATAGACACTTATAATCAGCAGGGGGTGACACCGCCGCCAAGAACTGGTAGCTTGCCACCTCTCCAGAAAGGTCTTGGTGGGTATAATCAGTGTGCAAACATCTCTCAAGGGACAGATGTTTGTTCATCCTCATGTGCAACCTCACTGACACCTTCTCCTGTGCCTAGTATAAACAAAGGTTCATCAAAGCCTCATAGCGGAAGTGCTAAAAATGCCCTTCTAATAGAAAAAGTTCGTGGCACTTCTATTGGCTTTTCTGAGAGCCAGAAGAATATAGTACATGATGGTGCCACAAGGGCTTCCGTTATGCCTAACAACACTCCAACTTCTCAAATAACTGTTAATAGTAGCTGTATTATAAGTGTTAATAATCCTAATAACAATACCAATAAAAACAATAATATCTACTTAGATGACTACACACCACCTTCTGGGAATATCTCAGGGAATGTCCCCATCTCAAGCCAGACAACGAACAGTGTTTACAATACCTTATCATCATGTTCATCGTCCCTTTCCTCAACTATGCAGGCTGCTTCCAAAGACTCGTTATCATACTCATCAACAGCTGTGCCTTCTGCTACTGGTCCGTCGTGTGTTATTATTTCTGCACCCATTAATAGTGTGGAAACTAATACTAAATCCCATAAATTGACACAGAAAGCATTATCAAGGGAGTATTTGTATCCTCCTGGGAGCAAGGGCATTAGCGACCGAGATACAAATTGTAAATGTGATTGCAAAGAATCTCACTCAGTAGATAATAACTTAGGAAAAAGCCCTGTCTCAGAACGTGAAAGTAAGAGGCTACAGAAAATAGAAAAAAAGCAAGCATTAGAAGATGAAGTGGATAAAGCCTTGCATCCTGATATCGCTCAGCTAGCAACTTCAGCCTTGGGAATAGGCTCATCTTTATCAGCTCCTTGCTCTCCTGCAAAGCCTCTTTTGCGCAAAACTGAGGCAGTTGACTTGGAGGAGTATGACTATTGTGAGTATTCTGCAGTAACAGTACCTGAAGTACTGAAGATATTTTTGATAATGTACTAAGTACTTTTACTAATACTGAACTACTAATATGATATTTATAATCCATTCCAGCACTGAACCATATAAATTGTTCATTGAACACATAAGCTTAACTGTAAAGAACTGAATCAAGAAGAAAATTACCTTTATTTAGATTGTTTTGTATGGATATTTTATAATGCATGAATAAGATTAACAAACTGCATATGAGTAATTGCAATTAAAATGATTCAGAAGTTGCATTAGCTGTAAAATGTTGATTTTAGTCTAATTAAAGAGAATCATGGTTAGGTGCAAGATTATGGGAGTAACTTTACATAGGACTAGTTAGAAAAATATTTACAAATGTGACTAGACTTTTATGATAGAGCTTTTTAATGAGTAATTTGGCTTTGATGATACTGATTCATTTGAAATATTAGATTAGACAAGGCATATCTATTTAGCTGCAAAGATGATGGGCACATCCAGATGACCTGCAATTGGCAAGGAACAGAAACTGCCTTCAGTTTTCTCTTTCCATACTAGAAATTACATTTATCATTATTGGCACCTACTTCTTTTTAGAAGGGGGTACATATTTCAATCTTATTGACATATTTTGGTTTGGGTAACTGTCACTGTAAACAGACAGTAAGTATGTCTATCTCTGTTTTGGTCAGGTGAAATTTAGATTGTTACTTTGTCACTAGTTTTTTCTGGTAGCATAGATATGATTGTAAAGTTATGTAAGAATATTTGTAGGGCCTCTGTAGATTTAACATGGAGCTATTGTTATTTGTATTTAAGATAAGCAGGAGAATGGGTATGTCATTGTATTTCAGATATTTTGAATTCTTATTTCAAAATATTGTTAAGGCATTTGACTCAGGAATTATTAGGGACTTTGATATAATGCAGGGTCATTGGCGTGTATTGATGGTTTCCCTATATGCACCTAGCCTGTTTGGTATTTAAAGCACAGCATTAGGCACCTAATACCTATAGTTATGTACACAAGTTTAATAGTGACACCAAATGAATAATGTCTCCACTATTGGAGCAAGACGAGCCCCTTCCAGTGTGCTGATCGAGCTGGATATGTCAGTTTGCAGTGCTATCTCAGATTCAGTCCACTACAGCATTCAAGGAGTTAAAAGAATAGAAGATAATCATTGATTTTAGTGGAGAGCAGTCAGTTAAACCAATTTGTAGAAAAGGGATTCTAGAAACAGGAATAAGGAAGGAGAAAGATAGAAATACATTAGTGACAAGATATTAAGTGCTGCTCCATTTTACAGATAAGAAGCTGAGTCGTGGAATATCTAAGGCAACAGACAATGTTAACATTGTATCAAAGGCTCGATCTGAATTTGCCCAGGAGATCTGGGAGGCCATCGACTCAAGCCGAACTCCATTCTTTATTGAAACTCCAATCTTTACGTTCACATTACCTGATCTTAGTATATATTCAGGTAAGTATACAAAAACACTAAACAGTGTTATATATTGAAAGTTACTGTCGTGATTTATGATATAGATGATATATTCTGATGGCATCTGATTTGCTACATTTATTTTGTTACCTGCTAAATAATCTTTTTGAAAATTACAGATGAATTTCGAATGTTTTTGGAACGTGACTTGATAGAGACATCTACATTAGTGTCATTAGAAGGTGCTGGACGTCTTAACTGGTGGGCAATGGTGGGAGCAGCTCAAAGACTCTGGCCTTTAGCAACCACAGGAGATGGTAACTGTTTGCTGCATGCAGCTTCACTAGGTAACTATCACCATAATATTTTACTATTTTTGTTTTGCATATAGTATTCTTTATCTAATTTGGACTCACTCTGAGTGGTTTAGCCATCTGTTTATCTCTTAATGTGATGTTTACCTTACCACAAGGGGAGTGCTAGTGTGCAGTTGTATTTTAGATAGGGAATATAATTAAGTCATGGTTATTAAGCCATTCCCAATTACAAGTACATATCCTGGTGGCTAGGATGATTTCTAGAAAGCCTGGCCATGAGCCAATCAACTGCCCATACTTAGAGTGGCACATACTAGTGCACAACTGCCTCGCCAAACTCTATTGGAAATTTTACCTGTCATGAATGGGGGAAAAAAAAAATATTGATAATCTGGTTTGATGGAGCATTTGATAGATGATTGCTGTCAATATGTTTAGGAAGTGATGATGAATAGCAAGGTTATATATATATGGTATAAGAAGATGACAGAATAAAAAAGTCTGGAACCAATAAAATTGGATCAGTCATCAGATTTCTGTGTAAGTGTATAAGTTAAATATTTTCACATAGCACAGAAATGAAACTGCTGTTGCTACATGCATCTACTGCCCACTGTGGTAGTTTGAAGATGACTTCAAGCCATTAGTCACAAAGGAGTCATTAACTAGGCCTACCAACATCAGAAACTAAATGTAGTACTAATCATGTCAAAATTGTTTGCTGTCTGAATTGCTGTAAAGTTTTACTTGTATAAGGATCAACAATTTAAAACGGGTTAAATGCCAAGGAAAATACCTTTGGTGGATTATTAACCCCATACTGCTAGGTGGCATTTATGTATATGCCATTATAGTATTATAAACAATACTATTAGTAATGGAAATAAAGAAGATCATTTTAGAGAATTCAAGGTATAAGATAAACAAGTGAGATAAAGGTCTAGTGATTAACTCCTCAGCAACAAAGCCATCCATATTGAAATACAAATTAAGATGTTAAAATCACAGTGAACAGGGCATTTGTAGATGCATTGTGGCATTAGTGGGTTGATTTGTATCTCAGTTAAATGAGCCTGATTTTTCAGGCTTCACCAAAGCAAAGAGCTCAATTTTACTTATCAATGTGTTTTTCAGTGTCATGTTTGTGCTTCAATAGAGCACAAAATTTGAAAAGTTATTACAGTTAATGCTCACATGTATCTGAAAATGGGAGAGAATTACTCTAAACATGTAAATGATACATATAAAGCAACAGAATTATATTGTATTATATAAACTAATAAAACATTTCTTTAGACATATTTGTAATTATGTAGGCCTGCATGTATTAATAGTAAAAAGGGGCGATGTGGGATAGGAAATTATTAGGGATTTGGCTAGATATAATGTTCCATATGTACCAGAATTACTAATGCCCATTCATGACTTTCCATTTACTAAAAGGAAGAAGTGGGATAACACAACAGTATGTGACTGAGATAGAGGAGTGCCTACAAGGGGAGGAGTGGTAGGGGATGATATCATGGTAGTATCTGAAGGAAACTTGCCAAACAGTACCAGATATATTAGAGGACGCTATATGTATCTCATTGATAATGAAAAAGTCTGGCCCTCCAGAGTTGTGGTAAATAGTAATTTACATACTTGGTGTGAAAAGCCACAGCTGTTGTAAATAGTAATGCACATACATTGTGCAGAAAGCCACAACTTTGGGAAATAGAACTTCAGGGATTGAGTTAGATTTTATGAATGTTATCTCTTCATTCAAATAGTTAAAAATGCTATTACTGCTAGTATTATATGATTAACAAGTTCTTGTGTAAATTTGAAATGACTCATTGTTTTTCAGGAATGTGGGGTTTTCATGACCGCTTGTTGACACTGCGCAAGGCTTTGCATGAATTTTTGACTCGCAGTCATTTTTGCCGTCCATTGTGGAGACGCTGGAGATGGCAAGTCACACAGCAGAATAGAGAAACTGGTATGGACTATTCAGTGCTTGGAAACTTGAAATTCAGTTTCCATAAGCTCTGTGTTGAAAGGCTCTCATTAATGTTGGTGCGCATGTACTTTTCATTAATTACTCGTTATCCCAGATTAGTTCTCAGACCACAGTTTTATAATATTTCATGTCTTATATTGTTGTTGTATCATTCTGTTCTGTGTTTCACTTGCTTATCGTTACTTATCCTCCTCTTTTGTTAACAGGTCTGGTATATAGCAAAGAGGAATGGGAAACAGAGTGGGCCAATGTGCTGCGCTTGGCCTCCAGTGCACCGCGAGGAGGCCAGGAATCAGGACAGGAGGAGGGAAATGAGGGTGTCCAGAGTAAAGAGAAAGTCCATACCAAAAGCGACACTAATTCAGATATCTCGGCTGCTAGCAAGAGACTTAGCAATGGGTAAAGTGACTGATGGATTTATGTGACTTGAAATGAACTTGTTGACAAAGATATTTCTATAGAATTTAGGGTGAATGTAACTATAATGTGACTTTGTGATGTTTACTCATGTATTAATTATTGTTAATTTTATTCAGGTTTCTTACTAGTCAGGATGATGACTGCACTGGGAGAGTCTATGAGAGCTTAGAAGAGATTCATGTGTTGGCTTTGGCTCATGTATTACGCCGTCCCATTATTGTTGTGGCTGACTTAACTCTCAAGGTGGGAGACTGCAGGGTGTATTCTCTTCATATATGGGATATTTGTTTGCTTTCTTTTTTTTTATTTTTATTTTTTTTGTCTGCTTTGGGGCTTACAATCTCAGGTTGGTGCCTATTCTCTAAACTGGTGTATAATCACCTCAATCTTTTCCTTCATTTTTCCAAATGGTTTAAAGGTTTTCATTGAGTGTTACTCTTATAAAATGAGGATCAAGTGGTTGAAGTCATAATTTATGCTGTTGCCAAAGCTTGCAGAAA
>NC_091555.1:11406010-11421010 GCF_042767895.1 Penaeus vannamei | reverse complement strand
GTATAATAAATCTCGGAATTCAAGTAGAACACATTTGGATTATTGGATGGTTCACAGAGTCTGTCAAGATGACCCAAACACATATTCAGTTATGATGTAGCCATAACATCTGATTTCTAAGAACAGGTTTTATCACAAATTATTATTATTTTTTCTTTCCTTTTTCCTTTTTTTCTTTTTTAATTAATGTAATGCTGTATATATATCTAAATCTTATATCTCAGAGGACAAATGCATTTTGAAGGCTTGCCAAAGGAGCTGTGAAACTGCCAAATTGTAGTTTCTTAGTTGGAAGCATAACATGTAAAGAGTGATATTTGGATAAAACAGGGTATAATCCATTTTTGTATAAATGCCATATTGATTTTTGCAGTTATAAGAAAACTGGATTTTACTGTAATTTTTGTAAATTGTACAGATTCCTCATTTTGTAAGATACGGAAAAAATAATCACTTTGGAACATTGGAGTGAAGATGGGTTTATGTAGAGATGTAGGATGTGCTCGAATGTAGTCATTAGAATTTTCTCCTTTTTTGGATTGCCAACTGTTTTAGAAAATGAGCACAGATTTTTCGTTAATAGCACATGCTACAACTGTGCTAGTTTGGCTATCTTGATGAAATTATTTTAGAAAATTGTAAAAATGTTATCATTATTTCCAGAGAGCTTTTTTTGATAAGATCTAGGAGACAGTGTCCATGATATAGTGCTTAAGAAATTTTCAAATGGTTACTATAGCTATGGTTATTTCAGAAAGTTAATCCTGCCATCTACATCTCATGCAAAGTGTTCATCTACATCTATAATCTTCCTCCTTTGCAGTAGTATCCTGTCAGTCATCATGCTGTAAAATCAATGATTATAGTTGTTCCAGTCCTTTTTTGGCACTAGCTATCTAAGGCCTCTCTCGCTTAACATCGTTTGAATGCTGACCTTGGGTTTTCAATGTATATGGAGAAACAGATGAAATTGCAAAGAAAGAAATATATGTGTGGTTCCAGTATCATAATTAGCCGTAAGTGTTATCTTTGTCCTATAAAGAAAAAAAATGAAAAATTAATGTTACACAACAGACATTATATGCAAGCACTTATATGCATCAGTAGCAGTTCCAGTAAGCCTGCAAGCACAGGAAGAGTTATATAACAGATATTCATTATTTATGTTCCATTTATTAGTTTTGAGTGTTATTGTTGTTGTTGACTGTTACTGGATTTAATTTTTTTCCAGTGAGTTATTTGGTTTCCATTTTTGTGTTTCTAATGCCTTGCAAGCTGTCATTTATTCTTCTTGAAACATTGCTGGCCTTAATTTTAAAATGAGTAAAACAGGATTCAAAATTAATGAAAAAAGAAGAGAAAGTTAAGCCTTATTATTTATGTAAATGTGCATATATGAACATGATTCCGGTATTGAACTTTTTTTTATTTTACTCGTATTATTTTTGCTCAGTAATTACATAATGATTTTAGCGAGGCTCTCAATCTCGCACAAGATCATTTGAATGGTTAAGCTTTGGTGGGGATTCCTCAATGTCAATGACCACCTTAATTAATGGTATCTTTTATGAAGATTGAACATGTATATTGTTACTACAAAGTGAATGTTATCAGGATTTGGATATCTATTTTTTGTCATATGATTTGTCTAATTGTGGTTATATATGAGATTATTTATTTGCATATCAAGCTGTGCCCACAGGGTGAGTGTGTTCATGGTTCTTTGGCAATATGGATATATATTGACCATTAAAAAAGGTGGCTCACGTGAAATACATATATATATTTTCTTACTGTACTCTGCTGCCTCAAGTATGATAGTATATCTGTGCAGGCCTGTTGGTAGATTAGATACATAATGTAATCTACAAATTTAGTAGTGAGTCTTAAAAATGGATCATTAATACTTTTAAGCAATAGGTATGTTCTCTGTGTATTACTATTCTTCTCCACATGCTTAAATCTTTTCAGAGAGTGTATATTGATTGCCCAAAGAAAACTTTCATATCTATAAGAATCTGCTGTTCATTTGTCTTACATTAAGGAAGGATTGTAAATTATTGCTGCACATTTTTTGCCTGTATAGCAGTAGCAAAATGTTAGAAAGTTTTTTCTGGTATAGGTGTGAGGTTGGCCTTATGCTTGGGTAAGCTGGTGTCCAATATTTTTCATATATTAGTAACACCTGATCTGATTTTGATGAATATTTGTATAAACACAAGATGCCTAGAAGGCAGAAGAAACATGAATTAGGTTTAGCTCCTGATATATCAGTGTAACCCTGTAACCGGTGGAGAATACAGTTATCAGTGCTTCTTCACAATGCAAATATCAGTAATGTTTTGCACATGATATTGAAAGCCCAACTGCCGTAATGTTGTGCTCTGCGGTACTATATGTTCTTGATGATTATCTCTCATTTGTTAACAGTTGTGTGTAGATTAGTTTTGATATCACAGGTAAACTGTATTTTAAAATACAGCTCTCTTCCATTTGAGAAACTTGGTAAATATTTTTAATAGAGGAATGTGCAACTCATTTTTGTACAAAATATTTATTTTCAATTGTATAGCACGGATTTCTGTCTTGTAAATAACTACTTGCTTTGAACAAGTAACATTTGTACAAATACTTTATGTTAGGATGATCAGTTGAGAACATGGTAATAGTTTTTAGTTAGTGGTATCATATCATTTATCATTAAATATGTGAATTTATAAATAGGTTATAAGGAATTGGGAGAATAGTATTGAGACTGAATCTTTATGAAGAGAAAAGAGTCTCTGGCATAGCTACCCATATAATTCAGCAAGAAGCAAAAGAACTCATCAGTCGGAAGTAAACAATACATGTTTTCTTGATACTTGTTAGAATTTATGTATTATTCATGAATGATCTTCAGGTTCTTTTTTTTTTTTTTTTTGAGT
Organism: Penaeus vannamei; assembly: GCF_042767895.1. NCBI lineage: Eukaryota > Metazoa > Arthropoda > Malacostraca > Decapoda > Penaeidae > Penaeus > Penaeus vannamei. Next base: position 11,418,083 of record NC_091555.1, on the reverse strand, counting down.
TTAGTTCCAATATCATTTTCCAATTCTCTCTCTTTGTCTCTTTTTTTTTTATACTTTGTCCCAAAAGATATGTCTTTTTTATAATAGCTTTATGAACTGTGGTTACACTGCATCTTCATTATTAAATGCCACAGAGCTGTTTTATGTTGATAACCATAATTGTGGACTAATTTGCTGTAAATTGAAGTAGTGTTGCAAATTCTTCAGAATATTACATGATCTGTAAAATGATGGAATATAACGTATGTATTGAACTTGTACAGGCTGATGGAACCTGCTGATCCTTTTTAGATGCTGCAAATTTTGCATATAAATGTTGTTGTTTTTCATTCATTATATGTTTTCCATTTTGATATTGCTGTAAGAGAAATGCAACCACAAAGTGCTTTTATTTTTTTCTGAGATGCTTTATTTGAGCTTTAGGAAGCCTCAAAATGAAAGTATGGTTTATTCTCATATGCATGATAATGTATTTTATTTTTTTTATTTGTAGCATTAGCAGCAGTAGCAGCAGCTCGAGGACTAGTACTAGTTCTAGTACCAGTTGTGGTAATTGTAGTCATCATAGAATAGTAGCTATAGTAGTAGTAGTCATAGTAGTAGTCAGGGGTGTCATTTAGGGGGGGCCTGGAGGGTAGTTCCCCCCCAAGACTGATTGTCCCCCTCAGTTTCTGGCTAACCCCCCCTCCCCTCAAGGACCAGACCCAGATTTTCCCCTGTAGATTATACCTTTATAGCTCTGGTTGTACCATAAAAATGCTCCTAGAATAGCTAAGTTTTCAAAACAAAAACTGATTGTACTTGCTTTGCTTTCCAACCTGCCCCCTCCCCCCCAACAGAAAAGACTGAAATGATGCCCTTGATAGTTGTAGTAGTACTAGCCCTAGTAGCAGTGATAGTAATTATAATCATAATTACAGAGAAAAATTGGAGGTAATTTTATATGATAAAAAAGACACTATTTGAAACAGTTTCTCTGAAATACTGCTTCTTTTGCTTTTACTTCTTCTGCTACTACTCAGTTACTTTTACAATCACCACAATCGCAGATCATACTTCTACCACTTGTATTGATACCACCACCACAACCACCTCTACCATTACCATTACTTCTACTGCTACCTCTACCACCTCTACTACCAATGTTTCAACAACACCCACTTGCTGATATTGCAGGTGCTTTTATTTTCAATACTCTTTCTGTTTTCCATTAGTATTTCAGTAACAACATTTATATGTACTATTACTCTTTCAGTAACTAATAGCTAACCGTACTATGACTTTTACCGCTATATTTTAATAATCAACTGTTGCTGCTAATATGACTTTTTCTATCATATTTCTATAGATGATTATCAATACTACTTTGATTTACTACTACTTCTATGGGAAATGCTACTAATAATGCAGTAGCTACCTGTTCTTAATGCAGCTAGTACTTCTTTTATTACCACAATCACTGATCCTACTTCTGCTGCTCCTGCTGATACCACCACCACTACAGCAACCTCTGCTACTTCTATGCTCTATTTTCTATTGTTACTATAGTTATTATTACTGCTTGTACCATTGTTACTACAAATGCTACTACTACTACTACTACTAACCTGCTAGCACTACTACTGCAATACTAATATTATCTTTGCAGTTCCTGACATTTTATCTTTTTTTTTTTCCTGTAATGATGAATTTCCACATAGGATTTAGTCTAGATTCTACATTCCCCCAAAAGGTTGTGTTGATAAGATGGATGAGTCAGCATTGCTTCTCTCATCCAGCTGAGTGATTGGAAAGCAGGGTTTTTGTTCAACTGTGTTATCACTAGTAATTATAATTGCTATTATTGTTATTATTATTATTATTATGTTTTTATTACTATTATTTTTATTATTGTTACTATTATTTTTATTATTACTATTATTTTTTATTGGTATTTTTTTATTTCTCTTTTTCATTGTTATCTTTTATTAGTATTATTATTTTTATTATAACTATTGGTACAGCTTTCTTTTTATTGTAAGATGATAATGATGGTATTTTGATATTATTATTAACATCATTATTTACAAGGCTTATGATGAATCTGATATTTATTATTATTATCATTATTTCTCTTTATTGTATTAACTTTTTTTTAGTTTCTGGTTTTGTAATCTTTCAATTTGATTCCCTTTCTAGTCACATTATTTTTATTTAAGTATCCACTTGTTATTGGCATATTAAACGAAAGGAGTTTCAAGACAGAGAATGAGACTGATCTTATAGACGGAATCGCAAGCTTTACTGTCCAGTTCATCTGATGGAAGGTAACTACTGATTAGATCATACGTTCCTTTTTCTTCCGTAAGATGATTGGGCTGTATATAGGGACTGTGTTCCTTATACTCATTATGCTTGGCTGTGTTAATCATTTGCTCTTTTGGCATATTTTTTTAAAGGGTTGCATTCAAGGTTGTTTTGATTTTTTCTTATTTTTAATGCACTTCCTTTGTGGAGAGCTTTCAGAATAGTAGACAATTGCTTCAAGACATTATGCATTGAAGTCACTCAGGCTTTCAGAGGAAAGAGATTTTAAATATCTAAGAAGTTTTGTGGCATGTTTCTTTTTTCTTCTCTCCCCTCCCCCCTTCAGATTAACCATTATTGATATAGTGTAAGTTTTAATACCTTGTTGATATAAAGCACAGTTAACAGGGAGTATATTCCTAAGTCTTTTTGTTTAAAACCAGACTGTCAGCTGTGAGTAAGGTAATTGTAGTATTTTTGCATGGTGTACAGTCCCCTTTGTGGAAAAAGGTGTCTTTTTGACAGGCGTGCTCATTTTTTGGTTGTTGTTTGATGTAAAATCTTTGCACTGCAGTATTTCTGTTGGTTGTTGCTTGTATATATCTGTGTGTGTGTGTGTGTGTCTGTGTGTGAGCATGCATGTGCGTCTGTGTGTGTGTGTCCATTCCTATATATCTGCATATATGTTTAATACTCACAGTTTAATAAATTCTCAGAACAGCCATTGTTATTTAGTTGATCTGGTTATTGACAAGATACTCTTTACAGTAAAAATCAGAATTTCATATATTTTTTTTATCTACTGTCAGCAACACATGAAGATATAATATGAATTTGAAATTGGTATTGTCATAACAATTTATTGAGATTCAAAAAGCATATTGATAGTGCTGTTTTTTAGGAAAATCATAGAGAACATGGAAAGCTCCAAATAAACACATACATAAACTTCAAGATGCAGACTCAGACACAAACTCCCACATCCAGACATACAGACAGACATGCCATTGTAGACACACAAGTGAAGGCACATACAAGCAGACACACAAGTGAAGGCACATACAGGCAGACACAAGCAAGCTCAGAAACACACATACACACACCAAAAGCTCCAGTCATTCGCTCGCTTAGATTGTTTGTATATATTTTCTATTGAAATTGTTCTGAATGATGGATTATTTTATTGTCATTTTTTTTGTCATTATAGCACCAGATATTTTTTCTTCCACTTTTCAGACAGAAAGAAAGTGATGGATTGACACATTTCATGTCTAGTCACATAATTTTGATTATTTTAAGAAGAATCTCAAAACATTTCAAGAAGTAATGGTATATTTTCATTATGTGGTATATAATTTTGCAAATTATTTTCTAGTGTAAAATTTGAAAAGATGAAATTTAGAATTGTATGGAATTACAGCTTGTAATGTTGGGATACTTTTTCTTTAAAAATGTTTTGATGTCTATCTTCACTACTTTTACTTTTTTCATTTGATCATAGCTTCTGAGGAGTCACTTCTGAAAAATAAAGTTTATATAGTGAATCTTCAGAGGTTTAGAAAATGAAGATGTATGTGGAATTGTAATAAAATCAAGGCAATAAAAAGAGCAGATTAGGATGTTTGCTGGTCATAGTGAATTTAATTGTATGCTGATTGTGCTGTGTACATAGGTATTTATTAAGGTAACTTTGCTTTTTCATTATATTTGGTAACACAATCAACTTTAAATGACTTTTAAGAAATGTTGAATAGTAAAGATAGAAAAGGAATCTAAGCAACATACCGTCATGCAGTGTAAATAATTTGATGATTTGTATCTCTTCATAAACAGATATTATACTTTGATAGGTCTTTAGTTTCATCTATTTGATAATCTATTCACATTATCTATTGCTTGTACTCCATTGTAATTTATTATAAGGTATTAATCTAGACACTACTTGAGCATGTTTAACTCTTCTTATAAAAGGCTGTTGTAGCCATTAAGCTGAGGTATATGTTATATTTCTGATGAACTTTTTTCTTTTGTGCAGTACTTCCATCTTTGAATTGAATATCATACTAATGAGTCAAGCCTGAAACTCAAAGCCGGCTTTGAATATATGCTGTGAACAAAAAATGAAAGAAAATAAAACTTTTATGGTTGTGCATATAAATTTGTGCATAAGAAAGACAGACAGAGGCATTGAGAAGAGCCAGGTGATAAACTAGTTTATTTTCTACTTAGATTGACTGTAAGTCAGTGAAGGAGACCAAGATCTGAGAACTGCTAACACTTCAGATAATGATTTTAAGTCATTATAGTTACAGTAGTTTAAATACATCTGAGTTGTATCTGGTAGTCCAGCATTCTCCTGTCATATATATTATTTAGTCAGAATATCAGCAGACGGATGATAAGAATATATATTTCACTTCATTATAATGTTTATAATCATGTTCTGCAGTAGAATTAGATAATAGTATAAATTAAGTTAGATCCCCACACAACCAGATCCCAAGTGATAGGGGTAGTCTTATCACGGCATTGCCATGAAAAATTTAGAGCTTATTGAATAGTGCTTAAGGGGCAAAGTGTTGAAGGTATCCCAGTTTTGTTTTTCAAAGGTTTTGTAATGTAATTTGGTTTGAGAAAAGAAAAGAAAAAAGAAATGAAGCAGATGGATAGGACTTTCCATGGCACATTCACAAATATTTACTTTATCAAATCAAAGAATATCTTTTTCAGCAAATTAAATATTGTTATTGTACTCATGAAACCTGTTGTATTGTCTGACTGATTTGTATTTGGCTGTTCTTGTAATTGCAACTTCAGAAGTCTCAGAACCCACTAGTCATGCAATTTTGTAGTCTTCCAAGTTTCTGTCCATAATTATAGTTTTAATTTTTTAATTTTTAGAAGAATGGGAAGAAGGTTTATTACTCTGATTTGAATGTATGCAGTACTCTATTGTCTTCATAAAGCAACAGAATGTTCCATTATGTGTCAAAGCACACTGCTCACATAAATCCATATTTATATATTTCCCATTGTGCAGAAAAATATTGTCTGTATGAACACCATTTTCTTACTTTTATGTGTGGTGAAAAGTCTTTTTTCATTATAACTGCACACAAACTACACTAGGTTTACACATTTATTGTATTGATAATGTTTATATGCATGCACCTCAAAGCACATGATACAACATGTAAGTGATTTATATATGTTAAAAACAAGCTCACTGTAATACTTAGGATGCAAATTGACCCACACACATAAATTTCAAGAACATTTCTTGCTTATTTTTAAGTAGAGAATTTAGAAGTTTAAGAGAAAGATGACATTATATGCTGATATGCACCTGTGTGATTTGCCAGTATTCTTTTTGATGAATTGTACATGACAGGTTTTATTACATATTTTGTGATTTTGGCTGCAGATGTGAACAGTGTAGATGATATGAAATTACTTCAATAAATGGCAAATTTCTACAATGATTATGTTAATGTTCCTTGTAAAGAGAGAGAGAGGAAAGGAAAGGCGAGAGAAAAAAAGTGAGAGAAATATTAATGGAAAGGAAAGGAAGGATATGAAAAGTAATAAAGTAAAATAAAATAAAATAAAATAAAACCAATGAGAATCCAAGAAAAAATACCCGAAAAGAAAATAGAAAGAAAAAAAGAAACACACACTGAAAAATTAATTCAAATCCCACCTTGAGGAACATGCAAGGAATATTGGCAATTTGGCAGTTGTAAGAAGTACATAGTCATATTAGGACACGAATAAGACGTAGATGATGGAAATGGACATTACAGTAAGGGCAAGAAATTGATTGTAAACATTGCAAGGTCATAAATCCCGGGTTCTAGGAGCAGTATATCATAGCTCCCAGGAGGCTGGGATTATTCGAAAAGGGAAGGAAACGCCCTTGAAAAGTAACATTCATGAATAAGCAAATGGTAACTGATATAATAAAGAAAGCCAAATTCCTGGCCACCAATGAAGAATATAAAAAAAATAATCTGGAAAAGAGAAAATATGACCCAAGATGACAGAGAAACAATGCAGAATAAAAAAAACTGAATTAAGTAAAGAAAAATGAACAAAGGACTAAAGAGGAAAAAAATATTTGGAGGGCAAGAAGTCTCCAAAGCAAATATACTCTCGGAGCCAAAATGTAAAGACAGACAAACATTAACCTTGCAGCTAAGAGGAATACTGAAAAATATAGAAATAGTTTATACAAATATGCTAGAACTAGAGACTAATTGAAACGAATAGATCAAATGTAATATGCATCACTGAATCCAAACAGGATCCTTCCATAGACGATTTTACATAGGACTCAGACTATAATATTTGGAGAAAAGACAGGGCAGATGGAAATGGAGAGGAAAAGCAATATTAACAAGAAAAGGAATATTACAAATGAGTTAGAAATTAATCAAGACCGCATAGTGGAACTGAAGGCAATTGAGGTAGAAACAAACGGAGTAAACCATAATAATCACGGTATACATGCCACCTCATACACCTCGCACGAAAATTACCAAAAACTAATCCATGATACATTATAGAGCCTGGAAGAAGTGCTACAACTTTCGGAAACCAATTCCAATGAAGTTCTTATCACAGGGGATTTTAATAGCAAAATCGATTGGGAAAGCTTCGATCCCAGGGCGCAACCACATTCGTCGGATGCTAAATTACTAAATATCATAAATGAGGATTGCCTTTTCCCGAATGTAACATCATACCAAGGTAAGAGGGCTAGATAGACCATCTATGCTTGACCTAATATTCACAAAGCATACCCATGATATTAAGGATATCGAGTACGGCTCTCCTTTAGGAAAAGGCGACTATGTAGTGATTAAACCAGAATACTGTCTGCTACAGGAAAAACTCATCGTAAGCAAGGAAAGAAAGGAGAAGTACAATTACAAAAGAGGGGATTATTGAGGCCCTAAAGATTTCTTTGATGGCATAAGCTGAGAAACATTTCTGGGCTATAAGAACCTTGATGTTCAATATCCAACTTTTTTGTGAAATATATAAAAATAGAAATTTCAAAACTAAAGTAAGAAATGGCCAAATATAGTTCAGTGACAAATGCGAGAAAATGAGAGAAAACAAGCATCTTTGGAAAAGATTCAGAAGACATAGATCTCAGGCAGCGTATGAAAGATATAAGCCAGAAAGACATGAGTAAACCCAATCTATGAGGGAGGCGAAATTAGACTTGGAAAGGTATATAATCAACAAATGTACGTCAACCAAAACTCTTCTTTAACTACATAAATAGTAAAATTAAGAGTAGAGATCAAATTAACGCAATTAATGACAATAATATTAATTATTCTAAGGAGAAAGACATGTGTGAAATCCTGAATGAGAAATTTCAGTCAGTGTTTGTTCAGGATCCATACTTTGATATGGCAAATACCCGTACAAATGCAAAGAAAATCGAAAATATCACACTGAAAGAGAATTAAATAAAAGATCTACTAAAAGCAGAGGGACCAGATGAAATTTCTAACTGGGTTCTCTGGGAATGTGCCGAAGATCTCTGTACTCCAAAATTCAGTGAGACAAGGTAAACTACCAAAAAGTTGGAACCTCGCTAATGGTACACCTTTATATAAGAGCGGCTACAAACCAAACCTTATATATTATAGACCAGTTATGTTCACTAGTGTAGTATGTAAGCTGCCATAAAGGATAATTAAGAAACAATGGGTTGGAGTACTTGGAAAACACGAAATTATATCAAATAAACAATTTGGTTTTAGAGAAGGAAGGTCATGTGTAAGAAATCTTCTCTGTTTTATGTTATTTGAAATATTACAAGAAAGAGACTTGGACTAAAAAAGGCTTTTGATAAAGTGTCTTACAGAAGACTACTTTGGAAATTAGAGCACCTAGGTGGAGTGAAAGGCACTCTTCGCATAGATGAAAGACTCTCTTCATAAAAAAAAACAAAAAAACAAAAAAACATGAGCACAGTAATCAGAGGGATGCATTCTACATGGCGACGAGTAACCAGCGGAGTGCCTCAAGGATCGGTGTTGGCGCCGGTTATGTTTACTATTTTCGTCAATGATTTAGAGTCAAACATAAGCCCAGGTATTTATCTGAATACGAGTATGTTTGCAGACGACGCGAAGATTAAAAAAAAAAAAAAAAAAAAAAAGAAAAAAAAAAAAAAAAAAAAAAAAGGATAACACAGCGTCTTATGTCAATGCCTTCAATGTGACATCGAGAACACAGCTGACGGAAAAAGATCTTGGGGTAATCATAATCAGAAATCTAAGCCTAAATGATCATATAAACGAAAAGGTCCACAAAATGCTAGGGCTGATTGCCAGCCAACATGAAGAGGCCATTCGTGTATGTGGACAAAGATATGGTAAAGATCATTACTGCAATTATAAGACAGTCTTGAGTACGGTGCAGTGGTATGGAGTCCACACTTAAAAATGGATATAGACAAACTGGAAAGAGTTCAAAGCGCGGCCACAAGATGAGCACCTACTCCAGGAGATATGAGTTACGTACACACACACACACACACACGTAATACAACGAAAAGGCCTTCGGTGTGTGTGTGTGTGTGTGTGTGTGTAATGGTGTGTGTGTGTAATGGTGTGTGTGTGTGTGTGTGTGTGTGTGTGTGTGTGTGTGTGTGTGTGTGTGTGTGTGTGTGTGTGTGTGTGTGTGTGTGTGTGTGTGTGTGTGTAGTGGTGTGTGTAGTGGTGTGTGTGTGTGTGTGTAGTGGTGTGTGTGTGTGTGTGTAGTGGTGTGTGTGTGTGTGTAGTGGTTGTGTGTGTGCGTGTAGTGGTTGTGTGTGTGCGTGTAGTGGTTGTGTGTGTGTGTGTGCGTGTGTGTGTGTGTGTGTAGTGGTGTGTGTGTGTGTGTGTGTGTGTGTGTGTGTGTAGTGGTGTGTGTGTGTGTCTGAAGTGGTGTGTGTGTGTAGGGGTCTGTGTGTGTGTGTAGGGGTCTGTGTGTGTGTGTGTAGGGGTCTGTGTGTGTGTGTGTGTGTGTAGGGGTCTCTGTGTGTGTGTGTGTGTGTAGGGGTCTGTGTGTGTGTGTGTGTGTGTAGGGGTCTGTGTGTGTATGTGTGTGTAGGGGTCTCTGTGTGTGTGTGTGTGTAGGGGTCTGTGTGTGTGTGTGTGTGTAGGGGTCTGTGTGCGTGTGTGTGTGTAGGGGTCTGTGTGTGTGTGTAGTGGTGTGAATGTGTGTGAATATATATGTGCACATACACACACACACACAGATATATATATATATATATATATATATATATATATATATATATATATATATATATATATATATATAATATATATATATATATATATATATATATATATATATATATATATATATATATATATATATATGTATATATATACATATACATATATACACAGTCATCAATTTGAAGATGTCTTTTCAGCCAAACTATTATGTAGCATAATATTGATAATGTTTGTCTGCTTAAATTTTATCAAAATATCGTATGCTGATATTGATAACGATTTTCACAGAATATAGTAATTGACGAAATGAACGAGACATTAACGTGGAAAATGTGATTACGATCTATGATTTTCTACTGTTTCTGTTACTACTATCACTGTTCTTTTTCAAATATTTCTGTCTGTGATGCTACCAACGTCCTACAAATATTCAGTTCCAAAGGCCTGAAAATATAGACACAACGCGTATTTTCACATTTCATTTTTTCAACTGCATTACGGTTTTATCTTTGCGTCATATATGCCTACAGATATTCAAAGAGATTACTACTCTTTCTAAATGCATCGAATTTATCTGCTGTTACTCTTACACAATTCCTGTCTTTGAAGCAGGGACGTCAATTGCGGGATGGGGCAATTGACCAACCAACACTGGTTACTTCCACCCCCAAGGGCCAATAGGATAGTTTGATGTTTTCCTCTTTAAATACACCTACATAATTCTGGTTATACCTTAAATATGCCCATAGAATGGCTCATTAAAAAAAAATGAATCTCCTAGCTCGTTGTGCATCTTTCTCTAGCACAAAGACACCCCTGCTAACCTGCTTTGAAGACGAATCATCGCGCCTTGAAAGGTTAGCGCGAGGCGACGGTGCAATATTCCCTTGTTTTTATTTCATGATGTCTGAACACTAGTCACCCTGTCATGCCATTAAATTGTTATATATTCCAATAAGATCATGAGAAACGTAACGCCAAATAATCATTGCTCATTACTGGCACGCATATTTGTTTTGCTGGTTTATCTGTTGAGAATAAAATAACCGTATATTTGATACCTATTTGAAAATATGACATCCCTTGGATGAGCTGAGCGAAAATGTGTTGCTTGTTATGTTTCGTGTCACTCAAAATAATAATTTTAATGGCATGATGTTTACTTGACCAGGATAAGATAAGTTTCACTGAAGAGCATTAAGTATATAAGCTTATCATGTGGCAGAACATATCATTCTATGATAATTTTCTTCTATACCATTTTATGCGCAAATTGATAATAACGGAGTTATAGAGGGTATAAAATCCACGATTTCCAGGAGCCGCAGTAATCTTCCACCTCCAGCGCCGCGACAAAATGACAAAAAGTCTTTAAGAGCGACGGAAAATCGGACGGATTTGTAGCGGATGACGTATGCGAGGGAAATCAAATGAGCTAATTAGATTCGTGCGTGAACGTGACGTGAACGTAGACACTCAATAATACCAATCAGATATGGAATAAATCATCACGTGACAATAGAAGCTGAGCCTAGAAGGCAGTTGAAATTCAAATCAGTTCCATCATGATTAGACAGTGTGTAGGCCGTGAGAACAATAATTTCGATTTCACTGCGAAATATCAACAAAATAACGAAGCAAGCTTACTAAATCTACACGGTGTACTGCCAATGGAAATACAATGCCCGCACTGTATATCATCGGGTCATTACAGAAATGACAAGACACTAGTGGGTTTGTGCTGCATTGTAAAGGATTAAAAAACAAAAAGAAAGCAGTGTAACTCTTCTGTTAGCGATCACAATTCCCGCCAACAACGTCCTGGAATACCCCGACGATCCCAGTGACCTGCAGCCTGGCCCGTCTGGAGTTGAGGCTGAAGGTAAGATGAGGTTTAAACTGTCCCTGGGTCAGGGCTCTCTCCTGCAGACCAGGCGGGGATGGGGGGGGGGGTAGGGCAGCCCTCCCTGAAGGGGGTTTAAGGGGGCGGAGCCCCCTATGCAACCCAGAAATGTGTTAATATACTATGCTTACTAGTATTCTACCGATATTTCTCGAAATTACCAGATATGTAGGCCTATCATACCCTCCCAGCCATCGAGATCGATACCGTAGTTATGCTTCGTTGGTGAAGGAAATGAGTGCTAGATTCGTTCGAAACACGACGAAAGCTATTGGAAAATTATTGTTTACCCCAAAAATGGTATGAGGTTGCATTTCCAAATTTACCTAAACTTCTCAGCTGTAAAACTTGTTGGTTAGTATATTTCTTTATTCGTAAAAGTCCTCTTTGCCAGAACTGTTCTCTTGATCTCACGCGCACAACGCATCCATCGGTGCATCTAGAAACTCATTTGTTCTTGGAAACAAGTATCACCTTTGTTTTTCCTTTGTTGATAGTGAGTTCACGCTTTTCGCTTTCTGTGTTAACCAGCCTCTTGAAACACTGCATCGTGTTCATGATCTGCTGCAAGTACTCTGCTATCAGTATACCACAAATGAAGTATTGCAACTAACCTTCTCACGATTATTTTTGC
>NC_091555.1:11366010-11396010 GCF_042767895.1 Penaeus vannamei | reverse complement strand
CAGGAATTCCAGGAACCACCTCCGCCTCAGGAAAATGGAGCAAGCATTAAAACCCACGAACAAAATGAAACGACGACCGCGTAGCCTGGACCAAGAGAAAAAGAAAAAAAAGAAAAAAAAAGTCTAGGCTTGACTTTTCTGCTAATCAGCTTTCCAGGCAAAGTCGGTTCCTTTTGTGTTGGTCGACTGGAATTCATTGTTTTCGGAAGCATTTCTCTCGTTGAGGTTGAGGAAGCTTGCGGCCGTTCTTGTAGATGTAATGTAGAGGGCGAGAGTAGCGCTTCGGGTTTCTCGCCGCCTCCCGCGCCCTCACTGGATGGGTGAAGGCTGTCGTAGAAACCACTTTTTTGTCTCTCTTTCATCTTCCACGTCGTGTTATTGTGAACCAGTTTTCTCTTGTTTCTGTTATTGAAATATATATATATATATATATATATATATATATATATGTGTATATATATATATATGTATATATATGTGTATATACATACATATATATATATATATATATATTTATTTATTTATTTATTTATTTTTTTTTTTTTTGCAAAAATCTCTCACCGTTCCTTTGTTGTTCGGTGCTTGTTTTCGTCTGTGCAAGTGGGAGCGGCGTCCGAAGGGCTTTCATGTGTGATGTGTCCCTGCCAGGTCAGCGGATAACGCCCGAGATTTGGGTGAAAATCTTCCATTTTGTCCACTTATTTACTTTATCGTCATTCCCCGAGGGCGAGTTACACAGTGTGTGATGCGTGTCGTGCGTGCGAGACACTGCAGTCGTGACGAGGTCGAGTTATTATCTTTTTAAACCTTTTTTTATCGTTTTTGTTTTTGCGGGCGGTCGTCTGCTGGATGTTAATGATTCCTGATGATTATTTACACCGCCGACGGTTGGGAGTCAATGTATCTTATTAAAGCAAAACGATTTCGCTACGGACGTAATTTCATTGCGTCTAGTATGTCTAAAAGGAGAAAATTAGCTCCTGCTTGGCGCCCGCAGCCTGCAGCTGCCAGCTGAAGCCAACCTAAAGGCAGCGAGTGCCGCGTGACTTGTTCCAGCACCTGCAGCTTGTATGCCATCCATCAGGGTTAATCGTGAGTCAGATCAAACAGCAGTCAGCACCGAAAATGACGAAGCACCTCAGGGCCTGCGTTCGCACTGACAGATCCAAAGTATGTGTTGAGGGACGTGACTCTGTGCCGACCTTCAGCTGGCTGCAGTGTCGGGCGACGGTAAGGCTCAGATCTTCTCCTGCGCCGGTGGCAAAACGACCCTTATGGAGCGCCGGTTTGCCGGCGAGTTTCTCTTGTTCGAGTCTCCTCCGTCGTTAGTAGTCGCCGCTCGCGAGATCGGCTTTTTACTCTATACGAAAGTTACTTTTTAATGAGCATTCTACCTTACCTTCCCTCTCCCCCTCCCTCCCGCTTTTTCTGTGGCGAGGGACCTCGGTAATGAGAAGATTTTCGCATATTTTCCCCTTCGCCTCCCCCACTCCTCCCTCCTGTACAAGGCAAGGAGTTTCACCAAGAAAAGGCGAGACGGGAAACAAGAGACCAAATACTGCAGCTCTCCCCCTTTCTCTCTCTCCGTCCGTCCTTCCCCCTCCCTCTCTCTCACTCTACTCCCCCCTTTCTCTCTTTTTCTCTCTCTCTCTCTTTCTCTCTCTCTCTCTCTCTCTCTCTCTCTCTCTCTCTCTCTCTCTCTCTCACTCTCTCTCTCTCTTTCTTTCTCTCTCTCTCTCACCCCCCCCCCCTCTCTCTCTCTCTCTCTCTCTCTTTCTCTCTCTCTCTCTCTCTCTCTCTCTCTCTCTCTCTCTCTCTCTCTCTCTCTCTCTCTCCCTCTCTCTCTCCCTCTCTCTCTCTCTCTCTCTCTCTCTCTCTCTCTCTCCCTCTCTCTCTCTCTCTCTCTCCCTCCCTCTCCCTCTCCCTCTCTCTCTCCCCTTCTCTCTTTCTAGCATCATTGTCATCATCATCATTACTATTGTTATTTCTATTATTATGATGTTTTAAAAAATCATCGCCTCTGCCTCTTCATCAATATCATCACCATCATCGCTACTTCAACTACTGTTACAAATGATGTTTTTGGTAGCGTTGGTTATATTGTTTGTTGGTTAGTTGCTTAGCAGGATAACTCAAAAAAGTTATGAACAGTGTGAATATTTATATCGCATCAGTAACATTATTGCTTTGGCGGAGGTATGCGCTCTCAGTGTTCTTTTATTACTACTATATCTATTACAACCGTTGATATTGCTTGTTCGTACGTTACTGTTGAATTCTTTCTGTTGGATAAGTACTTCATTTTGTATTGAAGTCCCCAGCCCCACCGGACACCCCTTTTCATCTCCAGCCGCCCTTGACAGCTTTGCCTCGGGCTTCCATTCATCCACTCATTCATTGAAAGCATTTAATCTCTCTGTCATCGGCTCTCGGCCGTGACCAAAACTTCGTTTCGTCTTTTCATGATTATTGAAGCGTATGATAGCAATGGTGCGATTTTATTTAGGGAATCGTGTTGGGGGTGGTATTTTCTGCGCGAAATCTTGCACTTGCGTCCCCTTTCGAGAAAAGAGGTCGAAAAGAACCCGTACCCTCTTATGCCCTTGAAAGGTTGTGTGCCGCTTAGTGGGAGAGGTCTAACCAATGTGGTTCGTAAGCTGCACTTGCAATCCGCCCGCGACAAAGCTGATGGTTGGCAAGTGTACGTGAGTGTACAAGCTCAGGAAAGTGTTGGAAAGTGTGCCAGCGCCAAAAGAGAAGTGGACCGGGTCCGCCTCAGAGGCAGACCAGGATCAACATTCGTCAAATGGAATTTTTGTGTTATGTCTAGTGTGAGTACGCTACGAGAGTGCGCACGCCGAGCCAACAGTAAATTTCGTTCACGCTCCATCGCCGCGAGTATCGGCGCCACACATTACTGACTCCGCGCCAGCCCATATCACACTCAAGAGTATAAGTCACGTCCACATCAGATGTGATTTTACCCATGATAAGGCATCGAAGTTACCCAATATTCTGTACCTCCAACCCCACCCTGTTATTACCCATAGCAAGCTGTCATGCCAAATCAGTGTTTCACAATGGGGACTGTGGGAACGGTGTCATTCACAAGGGCGGGGCAGAACTACCCATTGAGAAACAGACGCGATGCTATAAAGTGACCACGTGCGCTTGTTTACACAGTGCTGCCTGCTCTCATTCATTGGCGGAGGGCGTCACGAATAAATCAACGCGGTTGCCAACGATACGTTACTAATAGTTCCTTTTTTGCCTCCCTGTCCTCCCCCCTCTACTCACCCTGTTATTACTACAACTAATGCTGCTGCTACTGGTGTTGCTTCTAGTGGTGATCCTACTACTACAAGGCTACTACTGCTTCAGAAGTTACTGCCATTTACAATTATTATTATCATCAACATCATCATTACCATTATCGTTATCATTATCATTATCATCATCATCATCATCATCATCATCATTATTATCATTATCGTCATCGGCATCATCATCATCATCATCATTATCGTCATCGGCATCATCATCATCATCATCATCATCATCATCATCATCATCATCATCATCATCATTATCGTCATCGGCATCATCATCATCATCATCATCATATTCTAAAAAATATTACCATTACCACCATCGCCACATCAGAATTTCAATCCTCATCACCATAAACATCTGCGGTGGTCTACTCTTGCGACCCACGACCTTGAGCTCATGCTGCCCCTCGACACTCGATCCGTCTCCGCTTCTGCTGCTGCGTCTTTGCGTCGCGTCGGGATCTCGGGCGGGCGGCTGGGGCGGCGGCGCTCCTACACCCCCAACCCCCCTCCCGCACGCCCGCCTCACGCCCGCCATTGATGCAGGCTCTGATCCTGTTTGCGTTGGGTTGTGATCGTCTTTTGTTGGATTCGATGGAAGCGAGTTCATACAAAACGCTCTCCCATGTACATACGTGTGTGTGTTTGATTGTTTGTTTATTTGTTTGCTCGTTTGTGTTTGTGATTAAAGGTCAGGACAATATTGCTTTAGCATAACAACTGCGCACAATTGGCCAAGTGCGGACAGCACCTCCCTCTTTTCTTCCCTTCAGTTGAAGCCTGCCCTCTCCCCCCCCCCCTGCTCCAGCGGCCAGCCTCCCCCTCTCCTTGCCCCCCCCCCCCCCTCCTATCCTCCTCTCCGGTGCTGGCTGTCCCTCCAGCCCTTCACGCCGCCCGCCCTCCCAGTCGCAGGAATGCTCCCCCCCCCCCCCGCCCATGCAAGGAACAGGTTTATTGCTCCCCCTTCCCCCTCCCGCGCGCTTCCTGCAGTTTGACTTTTGTTTGTTTGGCTTTGCCTCCTCGGCTCGTTCTCAGGCGAGCCCTTTCGCGCTCGCCAGCTCGCCTTTCGTCTCATTCCACTCTGCGGCTTTCCATCTCGCCCTTCCGGCTCTCTCGTCGCTTGGGCTTCTCTCTCTCTGCCGTTCTCTCCTCTTCCTGCTTGTCCACTGGCTCATCTTCACCATGTTCTTCTCATCACCATAACCATCATCGCCATCAGGAATATCACCATCATCATCGTCTTCGTCGTCCTCATCGCCGTTGCCTTCGTTATCATCACCATCTTCTTAATAATAATGATAATGATAATAATGATATGATAATGATGATGATCGTCGTCGTCGTCATCATCATCATTATCATTATTATCATCATCATCATCATCGTCGTCGTCGTCGTAGTTATCATCATCATCATCATCATCATCATCAATCATCACCACAACTAGTTGCGCATCTTTCTTTTCTTCTTTATGTTTCTTTAATTTTACTCTTGGCTTAGCTATTGGTATGATTACTAATATTATTATATTCTTTTTTCTTCTTTTGTCCTTTGTCTCTCCTTTACTCTCTCTCGTTTCTTTGTGTTCTCCTCATTGCACCCCAGCCACCCTCTCTTTGTCTTGGGGTGCGTTTCATACGACGGCAAACACGTCAGCTGATTTCCCTTCCCGCTCGTCTCTGTCACCGAGGGCGAGGTGGCGCTCGGAACAACGTCGTCCTCGGGGCCTCCACTCAGTCTCAGCGACGTAGATCCTCCTCCAAATCCGACCTTGGATTGCCCTTCAAGACGCGGGCGGGAGGAGTTGAGGGTAGGCGGGGGGAGGTGAGGGGAGAGGGGAGAGGGGAGAGGACCACCCCCTCCCCCCTCATCCTCCTTCGCCCCCCTCTCGTTGCGCTGGGTCATCGCCACTTACTTCCTAGTGGGTTCGGGAGAAGGAGAGAAGGAGGGAGGGAGGGAAGGAGAGGAGGAGAGGAGGAATGAAGGAGGGGAGGAGAGGAGGAGGGAGGGAGGGAGGGAGGAACACCGAAAGGAGGGACAGTGGGAAGGAGGGAGGGAAGGAGGGAGGGAAGGGAGGGAGGGAAGGGGGGAGGGAAGGGAGGCAGGGAGGGGAAGGACGGAGAGAGAGAGAGAGAGAGAGAGAGAGAGAGAGAGAGAGAGAGAGAGAGAGAGAGAGAGAGAGAGAGAGAGAGAGGGAGGGAGGGAGGGAGGGAGGGAGGGGGGTCGGTAGGTAGGTAGGTAGGTAGGTAGGTAGGTTGCGTTCTTTTGGTTTTGCCTTCTTCAGTCATTAATTTTATTGATTTTCTGCCTGTCTATATATATATATATATATATATATATATATATATATATATATATATATATATATATATGCTGTGTGTGTGTGTGTGTGTGTGTGTGTGTGTGTGTGTGTGTGTGTGTGTGTGTGTGTGTGCGTGTGTGTGTGTGTGTCTGTGTGTCTGTGTGTCTGTCTGTGTGTCTGTGTGTCTGTCTGTTTGTCCGTGTGTGTGGGTGGGGGGATCTGTGCATATGTATCTATATATATGTATATATGTGTGGATATGTATATGTGCATTTGTACACATGTATGTATATATATGCATACATACACATTTATGCACATATATATGTATATGTATGTATAAAACACACATACACAACATATATATATATATATATATATATATATATATATATATATATATATATATATATATAGAGAGAGAGAGAGAGAGAGAGAGAGAGAGAGAGAGAGAAGCGAGGGCGAGAAAGAGACAAAGACATTGAGACGAAGGGAGCAAGATGTAGCATTCATTCATTTAGTAAATGACATCACAATAGGAAAATCTGCCTGTAATTGTCAAGAAAATGTGTTTATAGTTAACTTTTTGCGACGTTATTATGTGCAATTTACAGGTAATGGGTTTGTAACAACATCCCGAGAAATAATAGTATGCAGGGGTGAATAACCGGCCACGGAGGGGGTGGGGATGGGGTGGGGGGTCATCCTATTCGAATCTTCCTGCTGGCGACGCCGTTTTGCCTTCAGTCAGACGTTTCCTTCTCTGTGGTCGGAGGCGTCTCGAAATGGCCCAGGAGTTTCGCGGGAGACGGCGTATGCGCTGACGATGCCGACGTCTTACCGGATGGATTCCTAGGCGGGAGGGCATTGGGGTGAGGGAGCGGTGTAGGGAGAGGCTGGGGAGGGGCTTGGGAGTGGGAGTCCGCGCGGGGTTGGGAGGCTAGCCGCTTCTTCCCCGGGGCTGATGACCGCCGGGGAAGTCACGTCTGTTTTACCGGCGGGTCAGAACCTCTTGCTTTTGGGGTTGGGTTCTGGAGGGGTTAGGGTGTTGCGTTCGGGGGCTGAGGAGGGGTTTGAGGGCCAGGCTACGAGGACAAGGGGCTGGCAAGGGCATTGTGCAGATGAAGGAGCGATGACCTGTGTGACGATGACCCACGCGGCGAGCGGGTTGAGGGGAGGAGAGCCAGGGTACTGTTACGTCCGTGGGGACCACAGCGTAGGGAGGAGGGCTTTGCAAGGTACTTTGTCAACGCGGGTTCGTATCTGGGGTGAGTGCAATGACTCCCCCACGGCCTTAAAGAAAGTAGTAGTAGGAAAATATTGAATGCACAGCTTTTCCTACTTGGGTCGTTCTGTCAGAGAATAGGAGATTTCTGGTGTTACAGGAGGGCCAGGATTTGATTTAACCAGAAATTAGGAATTGAATTAATTCAGGTACTAGAATCGTTTGGATTTACATAAATGAGAACATGAAAATTGTTTGTTCTCTTTCTTTCGTCCTAGATAAAGAGGAACAAGTTGTGGTATATTGCAACAGGAAACTTGGAGATTCCGGTCTTGGATTATATAAGGTGATCAGGTCTTCCTCTTCCTCCTCTTTGAGCACCCCCCCCCCTCCCTTCCTCACAAAGCCGGAGTATCTGGTGCTTGCAAGTTCGTGACTGTGTCCTGGATCCACGTGAAAGCCGCCCCCGCCCGCCCTACTCGTCTTCAGAGGGATGGCCGAGGTCACCTTGGCCGGGCTGCTTTCCAAGGGGGGAGGGGGAAGGGGGTGTAGCACTGTAGATCGGCCCCCTCTGGTGCCTGCAGGTTGTGTTTTTGGAACACTGATTATGCAGATAGGAGCAGCAATCGTGAATTACCGGTCGCTAGGGTGCTTTCCCTGTCCTTGGAGGAGGGAAAAAGGAGGGTAACTGGATATGCCTGAGCCCTCCCCCCCTCCCTGTTTAACCCGACTGCCTTCCTTCTGCCTTCCCCCTTCTGGCACTGTAGTACAAATCCCAACGCTGCCTCGTCGACGGATGAGTTTAGTCACACTTGTACAGTCCCAAGTTAATCCTTTACTAGGTCTTCACGATGAGGCCGAACCGCTTTACCAAAATTTGAGGAAAATAGGTCCCCCCCCCCCCCATGAGCCTTTTATGAAGTCAAGATCTGATTTCCCACTTGCCTTGGCGTCCGTGTATTCACTTCAAAATGTTTTGAAACTAATCACGCGTCGTGCAGGACCTCCGCGATCCCTTCCCGGGCCGAGCCGTCCTGGAAAGCCCTGTGGCGCGTGCGGTTCGGAGTGGGGATTGATCGGGCTGTCTCGGGTTCATTCTTCGCAACGGATATATTATAATTTTCATTTTTATTTGCTGAGTTGTTTTGGGCTTATTATTGCTATTACCGTCATTATCATTTTAATATCATGTAGTAGAAATATTATAAAGAAGGCGTATCTTACAAACGTAATGTAAGCCGATACTCGTGTTTATTTATATCCTGGAATGTGTACATGGAAGACCCACGCAGGAGCCTCCGCCGAAACTCATCACATTATCTCTGAATATTTATCACGTAGGCCTACTACTCTCCGCAGCAACGCCCTGCCCTGTCGGCAGAACAGAAATAGATCTAAAACGATTCTTTTTGTCCAGTGATAAAGATGAATTAGCAAAAATACCACTAAGTTGGAAGAAGAAAGCTAGCCGAGTCGATAAGAAGAGCTTGGCCATCCGAAACACGCATTTGTCGTGGTGAATTGCTTCGTGGAAACGATGGACCTCCCGTACCCCGCGGGTCTGTTGTACGTCTGGCATCGCTGAAGGTGGCGAGATGCGGTACAACACTCTCGATGGATGTTGTAATGCGTTGTATTGCTTCTTCACTATATTCGTTTGTGTTAGATTCGTAACCATTTATTTAGCGAAGACCGATTTTTGTTTCTATTCATTTGTAATCGCCTTTGTTCTGATCGCTTATTAACATTGCAATTATTGTTAACATTCACTCGTTTTTATGACGTAAATGTTTGCATTGTTATGAGAGAGAAAAAGAAAAAGAGAAAGAGAAAGAGAAAGAGAAAGAGAAAGAGAAAGGAGGCGGGAGAACGTACAGAGACATAGAGGCAACCAAGTAAAAAAGAAAAATAGGTAAAAAGAAAGTAAAAGTCACAGAGTAGCGGATGATAGCTTTTCACCCCCCTCTCCCTCCCCTTCCCCCTTCCCCTACTTCACCCCAAGTGACCTGTTGCTTCATGCGAGCTGGTGTGTGTTAGTGTGTGTGTATGTGTTTACGTGTGTGTGTGTGTGTCTATGTGTGTGTGTGTTTACGTGTGTGTGTGTGTGTGTGTGTGTGTGTGTGTGTGTGTGTGTGTGTGTGTGTGTGTGTGTGTGTGTGTGTGTGTGTGTGTGTGTGTGTGTGTGTGTGTGTGTGTGTGTGTGTGTGTGTGTGTGTGTGTGTGTGTGTGTGTTTACGTGTGTGTATATGTATGTGTGTGTGTGTGTGTGTGTGTGTGTGTGTGTGTGTGTGTGTGTGTGTGTGTGTGTGTGTGTGTGTGTGTGTGTGTGTGTGTGTGTGTGTGTGCGTGCGTTCGTGCGTGTGTGCCTGTTTTGACTGAATCCATGTATGTGTACGTTTATGTACGCGTAAAAAGGAGAGAGAGGAAGAGGTGGGAAGTTAGAGAAGACCATATAAGAAAGAAGAGAAGCAAGCAGACGAACAGACATACAAACAAACACAATGAGAAACAAGGAGTGGCGAGTCCCCTTCGCTCCTCCTCCAGCGCGGGGCGGCGGGAGGCCAGACACTACTGCGCGCGCGAGAAAAAGCTTTTTGGATATTCATGGCTGAGTCTGGGAGGGCGTTTATTTCTTTATTTATTTAGTTATTCATTAGGTTATGTGATTATTCATTCATTCACTCGTGTATTCATTCACTCGTTCATTAATTGAGTTTAGATTATTACGCTGTTTTTTCTTCTCTTTTTTATTACATATTTTTTTTCCTGAAGGCGGAGTCAGTCTCAATTTGCTTTATGATTGAACGCTCTGATAAGCCTTAGCATTGTATTATGTTTTGATTGCATAGAGCCCCCCCCCCACGGCGCCCCCTTCTGCAAGTGAAAGGCCTAATTAAATGATTCGATAATTGCCTTAGCTTAGCTGTCATCTGCAGGAAAGAAGGCTTGTAAATTTCCTGCCTCGTAAATATCGTTATTGTTATTGTGATGGTATTGTCATTTTCATTATAATTATAAGTTTTGTTATGTTCATTGTGATATATGTATATATATATATATATATATATATATATATATATATATATGTATGTATGCATGTGTGTGTGTGTGTGTGTGTGTGTGTGTGTGTGTGTGTGTGTGTGTGTGTGTGTGTGTGTGTGTGTGTGTGTGTGTGTGTGTGCGTGCGTGTGTGTGTGTGTGTGTGTGTGCGTGTGTGTGTGTGTGTGTGTGTGTGTGTGTGTGTGTGTGTGTGTGTGTGTGTGTGTGTGTGTGTGTGTGTGTGTGATACATACGTGTATGCCACACAACAGCGTGACTAGTGCGGGCAAGCATTCCTAACTACTTACTGTCCTTGGTTTGCGTGCGTTATTATATATATCTCCTGTGACTTCGAGCCACTTCCTCCGGGGCCGCGAGAAGCCTTGACTCCTTCCACCTACACCCACTGCACAGTAAAGAATTCACGGGTGTTCATGTACCCCACCCCCTTCCTTTCGCTCGTGCCATTTCCTTCTTTCCATTTCATTTTCTCTTTCTCTTCTCGTTCCTCGTTCTGTTTATTTTCGCTCTCCTCTCTCCCTCTCCCTCTGGTTCTCCCTTTCTCACACTTACTCTCACTTCCTTTCTCTTTGCTTCTTGCCCTTCCTCTTTCTCTGCCTTTTCCTCTTCCTCTTCCTCATTCTCTGCCTTTTCCTCTTCCTCTTCCTCTCCCCTTCCCTCTCCCTCTCCCACTTTCACTTCCACTCCGTCTCCCACTCGCCCTTCCTCTCCCTCTCTCCCTCCCCCGTACCTTCAGCCTTCCAGCGCCTTCCCGCAGGCACATTTCCTTCCGGTCTTGTGCCCCGAGGCCTGAGCCGTGTCCGACCAACGAGTCGGCATAATGCGGACTACTTATCCACTGACCATTAAACCAAGGCTGTTTTTTCCCACAGCAGATAGGCCTACTTCATTATTCTGGCTGATAGGCTCACAAGGCCACATTCGCGCGAGATTTGGCTGGTTCTATTTCTCTGAGAATGGGGCTGTATAGGCCTATAGGTGTTTGTTTAACATAATAGGGAAGCAAATATCGGGGCGGCGATTTTCCGGAGAGGGAATTTCAAGAACGCTTAAGAAGACTCAGCGCGAGAGGACGGCAATCACCTTCTGGCGTGCAACACGACCGCAACAGAGCGCTTTTAAACCAGAGAGTAACGCGATAAGCTCGTCCGAGGAAAACAGATGGTGCTCACCGCACAGAGAAAGCACGCAGCGAGATGCCATTAAGAGAAAAGATGAATTATGTGAACCGAGGCCTTAAGTAAAAAATGACATACCCCTAATAAACATGTCGTTGCTATTACTCCGGCCCTCTTGATCACCGCTCAGCCGCAAACTGTCTCGCCCACGTGGATCAACCCGCAATTAAGTGCGTCCTCAACCCCCCCCCTTCCACCAGCCCAACAAGCTTCTCCTTAATCACTGCCGGGACCGACAGCCTGAGTCAGCCTCCTCCTCCTTCGAGCATAGATGCCTCTGACCATTGCCCCTTGCCTGCCCTGCGCCCACCCTTTTGTCTTTCCCTGATTCATTGCCTTTCATCGCTGCGCCCCAGTTAAAACGCGTTTCAAACTCGTCGCCGAAACACCGCAGGGTACGGACTGCACGCACGCCGACCGCATGCCAGTCCTCTCTCTCGACCTCGCTAAGCTTTCGGAAGCGGCCTCCTGCCACTCGGTCCGTCCTCAGCGCCTAGCGACTGCATTCTTTCATGTAAGACTACAGAGGAGACGGGCTTGGCTTTGCTCAACATTTCCTGTTCCGCCTTTCCAATTAATCCATTCGCCGTTTATAATCATTCTTATCCGCCCTTCCCTCACTTTCACGAAGCGTTCATCTCCTCTTCCTCTTTTGCCTTTTTTGTCCAGCCTCTCTGGCTTCTTTTCGTCGACCTTCCCTTCCTTAAGTCTCTCTTGTTTCGTAGCCTCCCCCCCCCCCCATTCTGCGTGTTTCTTCTCTTGTCTCCCTGCTGGCCGATCCGTCATCACCTTTCGTTCCCTTAATTTGCCTCCTTCCATCCATCAGGTTTGAGTCCAATGAATTATCAAGGGTTTTAAAAGCGGTTAAACACTTGTCCTCTCTCTTTCTCTCTCTCTCTCTCTCTCTTTCTCTCTCTCTCTCTCTCTCTCTCTCTCTCTCTCTCTCTCTCTCTCTCTCTCTCTCCCTCTCTCTCTTTCTCTCTTTCTCTCTTTCCCTCTTTCCCTCTTTCTCTCCCTCCCTCCCTCTCTCCCTCACCCCCCTCCTTTTCTCCTTCCCTCCTCCCCCTGCGTGCGTGCGCACACACACACGCACACGCACACGCACACGCACACACACACACACACACACACACACACACACACACACACACACACACACACACACACACACACACACACACACACACACACACACACACACATATATGTATTTGTATGTATGTTGAGGTATATATGAATAAAAGCTTACCACGATTCATAATACATAATTCATGATAATTCCCGGAGTTATTAATTACGGGAGGAAGACGGATCTGCGATCGTGCCTGATCAGCCCGACCGCCGCTCGAAAGGCGCCGTGTGGGTTCGGCCGCTCGCCCCTTTAATTAATGACGGGATCCCCCCTTGCGACGATCCACTTTCCGATGCAGATGAGATTCAGAGCAGCTTGTTCCTTTTGTTCTCTCGTTTGTGTTATTGGGGTGCGAGGCTCGCCCCTTCATCGTGGGGATAGGGGAGGGGGTTAGGGTCACTATTTCGTTCGGCGTTGAAATCACCGGGGGTTGCAGGTTATTATCATTTGTTTTTTTCCGTTTCGTTATTGTTTTTGTTACTACTACTATTGTTATTGTTGTTATTTTTTGTTGTTGCTGTTGTTTTGCAGTTATTATTATTTATCCTATTATCACTACTACTGTTGTGATTTTGATAAGGATGATGATCATATTTTATTAGTGTCTCTCTTATCACCATAGCGATCATCACAGTCATCGTAGCTCTTTCATGATCAACATCAAAAGCCCAAATATCCCCCCCCCCCACCACTGACAGATCAACCGAACCCCAATAGCATCACACTCCTTCGACTAGTGCTTGAATCGTTTCCACAATCGTTCATTAGGGCTCGATTCTGCGAGCGGAAAGCAATCGCTTGGCAAAGGATACGATCGCTGGCCCCCGATGCGCAGACATGTTGTGATCCCTTGAAGGACAGCAACCGAACTTTCTCTCGCAGCCGATAAGGTCTCTCCCCCTCTCCCCCTCTCCCCTGTCCCCCTTTCCATAGGAGACGGACCGGCCGATTCCGCAGGGTGATAAGGGTTTATTTAGGTTCGAGTTGATGCGTGGAACTGTATTCTCCGTCGGTTTGTTTGCCGCAGGTCTACATATCGCCCGATGCTGTGTTCGCTGTCAGTCTCCGTTGCACAACCCGGATCTAATACATGCTCTGGAACTATTAAATATGATAAGTATTACAATCCTCCGTTCTCTCGCCTCCCGCCCACCCCTTCACTCGCCGGAGGGAAACCTTAGCGTCATGTAAATCACACGCCATACATCGCTGTGGCCATATAGAGACGGCGAGGGGTAGGGAAAGGGAATAAATCAGAGGCCCACAACGCGAGGCGGAACTACAGGGCTCTACCAGGGGTGCTCTCTAGGATGTGGTTAGCAGTGGGAGCCAGGTGGAGCTGCTCCTGTGGCTCATGCTTCTATCCCTGGACAGGAGTTCTTTTCGTATCAGCAATATACTTAATCAGAAATGAAGGATAATGAGATCGGTGTCATTGGCCTTCCGAACCCTTCAAATACTGACAAATGCGGTAGGCTCTTATGTTTGTCGCTGTTAATGTTATGACATATAGTTTCATTTTATTTACTCCACTATATCATTATTACTAATAGTGATATAGGGTTTCGGTACTGTTATGAAAATTCTTGTTGTTTTAAATTCAATACAGAAGCCAAATTTCACTTAGGCCCATTCCGTAGTCAAATTACCAAATATAACAGATACCGAATGCATAATTATCTTTCCTGGACACACTTACTTCGCCATTGGTATATAAATCCACGTGAATGTGAAAGTTCACGCATATTAATAGAACGAACGTGCAAGGCCGCGAGGAATTATCGTACATGTTCACCCTGGCGCACCACCGTCGCCTCACGCTCAAGTGTTGTCGTACTGCAATAACGTGATGTACAGGTGTGGTCTAGTGGGGCGTCCTGTTGTATTTCTTGATGTAGGCGCCGTGTCTACATGTGGCGTTTCTGTCTGGGAATAGCGTGGGCGGGAGAGTCGTTTCTCATTTCTCTGGAAGCTGGGACCAGGAAAGCTCTCGTGGCAAGGCACCTGGATATAACGGCACCGATAAAGTTCATGCGGTGCGCTGCACATGCGCCTTGAGGACAGTGGCTGCCGATGGTCATGACTCGACTTAACTGTTTTGTTTCCTTGGCCATATTTGGTAATACTTGCCCGTTTACTTTACAGGGAAATCGCAAGTGGAAGCCTTGGCGACGCGGAATAAGACTTGCGTGGTTTGTGAAATATGTTCGTAATATAAGATTTCAGATGTTTACTTACTAATGCTTGTTTTCCCAACAGGTGAGCATGTCGTGACTGTTACTCAACTGCAGATCGAGGTAAGGTGCCGACTGGCCGTCTACGGGGCAGTTAATCCTCTGATTGACCGTCACGGTGGCAAGGTGTTCGATATATCGTGCAGCTAGTACTCACACAAGCAAATGCGCGCGAGCGCACACACACACGCACACAAAGATATATATGTATATATACATATATACGTATATGTATATATATATATACATATATACGTATATATATATTTATATATATATATATGTATACACACATATGTACGTATATGTATATATACATATATACGTATATATATATATATATATATATATATATATATATATATATATATATATATATATACACACACACACATATATACGCATATGTATATATACATGTATACGTATATGTATATATATACATATGCATATACATATAAATAAATATATACATATATATACACACACACACACATATATTACATATATACACCTTTATATATATATTTATATATATATGTATGTATGTATATATATATATATATATATATATATATATATATATATATATATATATATATATATATATTGATATATGTATACACACACACACACACACACACACACACACACACATGTATATATATATATACATATATATATATATATATATATATATATATATATATATATATATATATATATATATATTTGTATATTTAGAGTATACTTGTTTGTGGTGTTATATCAAAGTGCTACACCATCAAATGAAAATTATGCGCAAGGCACTTACGTATGGAGATCGCCCCTGGTCGCCACGTAAGTGCCACACGGCCGTGCCCCGCGGAAGGTCCTGGCCATAATGTATGCGAGACGTCACCCACCGCATCCTGGACCTTGGGTTAGGGCCCGGCCTTGGCTGACAGACGAGGACCCCAAACGTCCTTGTTCTCCCTCGGCCACCGTAGATTCCCCTGCGACGAATTCGGCCGTCAGCGAATGTATCAGCCCAGGCGAAAGATCTAGGCCGGTGCGGGGCGATGGACATTCCCTGGGGATAAGGTCGTGCATGGGAACAGGGGCCGGGAGTAGTTCTTTAGTTTCTGATATCCATTCATCGAAGCTGTTTCTTCCAAGGCACTAAGGACTCGTTTTCCTTTCAAATTCCAACGCATTATTCATGTGGTCTGGACATCGCTTCAGATAGTCATAAGCAGTGTTTTCTTCCGATTTCCTTAATGGCTCTTTATCTCTTCAGAGTGAGAACTCTTATTTCTCGACTCCTTCGTATTTCTGCCGTGCAACCAACGCCCATCTGGCATCTCGGTCTCCAGATCACATAAAAAACAACCCCGATGCGTAGTCGCCGCTCGAGCAGCTCTTTCCCAGACCTCCTGCACCTCCTGGGCCTTCGCGCAGTTTCTCGTGATTGAAAGAACATCAGCGATTCGATAACCATTGGCGTGTGCTCCTGGAAGAACGGCAGAGGCATGCGAAGGAACAGGAAGTTTGCGGAACAGAGCCGAGGGTGTTACAAAATAACTGCGGAGCTCGTAGCAACCTGTTTAGGGGATCCCGCGTGAAAAAACTAGTCTGTGAGACGAGCTGGCCCCACGGGAGGCCAGCCAGTCCTCGCTGCTACTTGCACTGCCTTTGCTGCTTTTTTCTTTCGCTCTTTCTTCGTTTTTCCCCGACTGCGTGGCTGCTTCTTTCTCGGACGTCCGTTACCAGGACCAGGCGAGAGGATGCCGGAAAAGGACCACCAGGACGATAACACGGGACTCGATGGGACTTTTTGGGAGGACGGAGATTAAGGAAAGATAAGGGACAAGGATGAAAGGGACCGAGTTCAAAACGGGAAGAAATACGGGTGGTTGAGGGTTCATTAGTGATTTAGATGGAGAAGAGAAATAAGCGATGGACATGAGTAAAACGAGAACATAACTAAAGATAGGATAGATAAGGACGTTAATGAGAGCAGCACTACGTGGTGGATGGACGAAGAGTGAATGGGAGGGAAGGCATGAAGAAGAGAGAAGACGAGGAAAGAGGAAGGAAATCGAAAGAAAGGAAATAGAAGAAGTGGAAAGGTGGGTATATAAATAATCAGATGGGCAGATAGGTAGATAGATAGATAGACAGATAGATAGGCAGTCAGAGATAGATAAATAGGAGAGGAGAAGGAAAGCAAGAGAATAAGATGGAGAAAAAAGAAAAGGGTGAGAGCAAGAAAAGCGAGGGAGAGTGGGGAGACTACAGCTAATATGCCAACCATGACCAGGTATAACCTAAGGAGGAAAGACTGAGAATCTGAGGCGCGCGCGCGCAAAAAGACGCAGCGAGCGGGCCGCGCCATCCGACGGCGAGCACTTGGACGCAGGATTGTTTGGGTGTGGCCGGGTTGAGTGGGTGCAAGCCCAGTTTTTTCCAGCTGGGTTACTCCCTTTTTTCTCGCTTTTTTAACATCCCTTATATGTCTCTGGGCTGTAATAATCCATAGGGTTTAGTACCTGGCATCCTTGGCATTGGAAGGGATTATTTTCGAGATTGGTTGGTAGTTTCGGGCAAAGATGTGATCTCCCCGCGCTCTCTGAGAAGACCCGAATTTTTCTCTTTTTTTGCGTTCGAGGCAATTGGTGGATGCAGCGTGCAATTGCCATAGACGAGCTGCTCTCAGATGGTGATTAACTTGTCTTCTCGGGCAAAAATTTTATTATGGCTATTGATTTTTTTAAGCCATACTAGAATTTAAGCTGAGGGTTGTGTCTTAAATAAGGTGAATGTTAGGGTTGGTTGGCTGCTGCTCGAAGCGTATGGAAATATGGGCTCCTAGTTTCACGCTTATGATTACTCGCGTTTTTGTTTTATTAATACCGTTATTATGAGTGTGGTAGTGATGATGCACATTGTGATAAGAATATCTGTATCGTAATTACCATGTTCTAAGTTTATCGATATTGTTTAAGACGCATGCCGTTACTGTTGCAAGCGTTATGGTTATTATTTTGTATTTGTGGCTTCCTTTACATTTTTTTTTTATCGTCCCGCGACAGTCGCCCGAAGCCATGACTTTTAACACTGGCTCCGTGGCGCGTGGGCGTGGCCAGGGAGCGCTGCTTGCTGTATCGCTTTACTCTTATTTTCTCCTTCGGGTCCGAGCGCACCGTTACGAGCCGCTCGCAAATCAAAATAATTTCGCGAGCCCTAATCATCGGTTGCTGCTGAATGCTCGCGGGTTACGAGCGTATTGTTGGCGGTATTATAAATTTCGATTGTCAGCCAATATCGTTTTTTTTTCGCCGCTTACAAGG
The DNA here is from genome assembly GCF_042767895.1 of Penaeus vannamei. Classification (NCBI taxonomy): domain Eukaryota; kingdom Metazoa; phylum Arthropoda; class Malacostraca; order Decapoda; family Penaeidae; genus Penaeus; species Penaeus vannamei. Next base: position 11,378,215 of record NC_091555.1, on the reverse strand, counting down.
AAGTCAAAAGTAAGAGATTCGCACTGGGAATTGTGAGGCAGATTAACGTGTCTCTGAGTAAGTGCAGTGAAATATTTCGCTGCGGCTCATTCAGAGAGGCTGCTCGTGCAGTAAACCTTGGAAGACTCGTAAGGGCGTGCGGTATTTTATTCTATAGCAAAGTAATTAGGTAATGGAGGGCGATTATGGCTGCAATTAAGGTTACATAAGTGAAGTAGTTATGATTTAGTTTATTGCTGTTGGTTTGACCATTTGGACGCGGCTTTGCGAATATCTTTTTTGAGTTGGAGGAATGATGGGAGTGGCGGAGGAAATGAGATTTTACGAAGAACTGTGGTATAGAAAACATACATATGAATTTCTTTTTTCGATGTAGGTTAAGTCAAGTGAAAATGTCCTGTTTGTAGAGTGATAAGCAGTTTTGTATTCCCTCTTCTTTTGGCAACTTGGGAAAATACTTATGTGTAAGAGGCTTTTCACCAATTATCCCATAGAAAACGGCTTAAGAATGTTAAAAATGGCGGGGTTTCACACGCATGAATAATGTTTTGAATGCGGGATTACGAGGCAGTCTTTAATCCCATTAATTGCCTCCCCCCCTCCCCCTACCCCGCCGTGCCCTGCTCCTTCCCCCATGCCCCTGCCAGGTAGCCATGCCACGGGACATGAAAAGGAAGCTTTCCCTCCTCGGACATATGCCGCCCCTGTCGAGCATTAGAAAACGGAGAGCCATCCCATATATTCGTTGTCTCCGGCTGTGTCATCCGCTTTTTGTTTATTCATTTGTTTTTTTCGCGTTTATTTTCTCTTTCCGAGTGCGCTGCTTGTTTTTTTTTCCCACGTCACGATCGTTGTGCTTGTCTGTTGCCACCTGACGCGGGTTTCTCTCGCCGGGCGCCGCGTGTGCCGTCGTAGGTGGCGCCCCCTGCCGGTCCCCGCGGCCGTCACGCTCGCGAGTGTTCTGATCGTGCATGTTACCGGGAATCATGCGTAGTCTTATGTCAGCGCGAAGGCTAGCGCCGTTATGCACGCTGGCAGTGTAGTGGTGCCTTGCTGTTGGTCTTGTCATGCGAGGTATATTTGTTGGCGCTTTTTAAAATTTAGGTTAAGCCGCTTCTCTTATTCTGATTATGTAGATGACGGTATGGCATGTGTATCTTTGTGTATGACTGTTTATACACACACATACACACTCACACTCACATACACACAACACACAACACGCACACACAACACGCACACACAACACACACACACAACACACACACACAACACACACACACACACACACACACACACACACACACACACACACACACACACACACACACACACACACACACACACACACACACACACACACACACGCACACACACACACCAGTCATGCAAATTAGCGGAAGCCACTCCCTTACTTCTCGCCATATTCATTCCTCCAGAAATCCAGGCCCATAGAAGGCGCCTTCTGGAAGCTCGCGGGCGTTGCAAGATCTGTCCCGCCTTGCCGAGGCCCTGTTGACTCAGGAGCCATCTTGGGCAAGGCGGGGGGTGGGGAGGGGGGAGGGGAGGGGAGGAGAAGCTGCGGTTGGCATGCGGTATCGAGTCTCTTATATGTCATAATTTAATATAGTTATATTTCTTTTTATTAATTCCGTGCACAGTTGGAGTTATAATTATATGCAGTGGGGCTATAAATGGCCATCGATCTATCTACGTGTAGTATTTACTCTGTCATTCTGGTTCGTTTGAGATGATTTAGATGAGAAAGTCGAGCAAGATTTTTTCCAACCTCGAAACCCATCTCGGCGAGACTTGACTGATTGCCGATCTTGCCCATATTAACTTCCGGAGCTCCGGAGGCGTGGATCATTCTAGAAATCGAGGTGGATCTCTTTCTTTCTATCTTTTTTCTCTTTCTCCTTCTTTTTCTTCTTTCTCTCTTTTCATAGGTATCAGTATCCTTAGGTATCCTCGTGTATTGCCATACCTATGACTGTCATCCAGACGACTGTAATAATCATATGCAAATTAGGTGAGACAATCATTTACTCGCAGAAGAGGGTTCGGAATGGCAGGCGAGCGTGACTTCCCGGTGACAGGCTGTAGGGGGTTGGGAGAGGGGGTGCAAGGGGTTGTCCCTGTAACATGTCCCTCATAAAGGACGTCTTGGTTTAAGGCTGGTGGATGAAAGGTAAATCAGTCCTCGTAGAAAAGCGAACCACTAAAGGCATAAGCTGTATGGGATATGGGAAAACGAGCAAATGGAAAAGTGTGTTACCTAAAGAAGCTGATATGAACACAAAGTAGCTTTCTTGTAATCTGAATCGAGTGATTCTGCGGTTGATATGGTCTCGCGGTTGATTAGAATCACGCTTTTTCATCACCTCTGTCAACAAGAAGTTAACCGTGAGTAAGAGATCCGTAGTCTGCGGAGAAAAACCTTGAACCTGAATCTTGGATAAGCCTGAGGCTCCTTTTGTGACACTCGTTTGATAACTGGAATATCTTCCGAAGGATTCTATGGATCACGTGGCCCGACCCATGGCCGCCCCTACGACTCTGCAGGAGCGCCCTGTCCGCGTGACTCACTGACTCGTTTGTGTCAGCTCCTGCAAGAGGAGGGACAGCCGTGTCCTTATCTGCACGCCCATACCCGTGTGACTCAGCCGTCGCCGTTCGTTGCAGCGAGACGGACGGCCGCGCTGGCTACCCGCCCCCTGCGCCGATTTCCCGCCGCAGGCTGCTGCAGGCCGTCGGCGGACTCATTAATCGCTGGCTTGTGTCGCATCGGGAGTAGATCGCCATGTTATTGATGGTCCGTTGACGATCCGCGATCTTGCATTTCTCTAAATGCGCGCGCCCGCGCGCGTGTGTGTATTTATGTGTAAGTGAGTGAGTGTGAGCGTGTGTATGTACATGCGTGCGTGTGTGTGTGTGTGTGTGTGTGTGTGTGTGTGTGTGTGTGTGTGTGTGTGTGTGTGTGTGTGTGTGTGTGTGTGTGTGTGCGCGTGTGTGTGCGTGTCTTGAGTGAGTGAGTGAGTGAGTGAGTGAGTGAGTGTCCCAAGGTCGGCAAGGATCAAGTTATAAATTTTTCTCCCTCCAGGAGAATTATCTTGACCAGCCCAAAACGGGTTATTATAACAGGGTCTGGAAGTGTCTCGCCCTGGGCGCACTTCGGCTCCAGAAGCTCGGAAGAATAGAATGACACTCTCCTTTCTGAAATTGCTGTCTTCATCGTCAACCCGACGGGCGGAAAGATGAAAAACTGGTTCCTATGATAGGGAAAGAAAGCGGTGAGGTTGAAAGGTTTTTGTTGCTCTGAAATCGAAAGAAAAGGGTAAAAGGCAAGATGGCGCCGCGCGGAGACGAGTTTTCCACAATGCAAAATCGAGATCCCGCATAAAACAGGTTTGGTTTGTTTTAGGTGCAAGGGTTCCCCCTCTACTCTCTCTTTCAGACTCACTCAATCACTCACTCACTCACTCACTCACTTGCTACATTTCTGTATATATGTATATATATATATATATATATATATATATATATATATATGTACGTATGTATACATATATATACATATATATATATATGTATATATGTATATATGTATATATGTATATATATATACATATATATATATATATATGTATATATATATGTATATATGTATATATATGTATATACGTATATAGATAGATAGATATAGATATAGATGTAGATATAGATATATGTATATGTATACATACATATACATATACATCCATATATATATATATATATATATATATATATATATATATATATATATATATAACATATATATTATGTATGTATACCTACATAAACGCCCATATACTAAGTGCAAGCGCACCCCAGCGAAAGAGCATGCGTGGGCAAACGGGTATGGGTAATGGTAGGCAAAAGTGAACCGACATGCCCATTCGCTGAACCACCTCTCACCTAAACCAATTACGAGAAGGAAAAAAAGCAAGAAAAAGACGAGCGGTCAGCGGCGCGTTCAGTAGCACCGCTGCCGCGACCGATTCGTTTTAGCACTTTCTAAACCAGATACCCGAACCAGGGAGACACTTTTGTTTTTCTTTTCCGCCGAAGCGCCTGGGAGTCTCCGCGACCGAATGGCGGCCGGGTCTGTGCTGGTCTCGAGCGCCGCTGAGAGTGCGAGAGAGAGGCCCTTTGGTCTCGTCGCTGGGGGAGTAGGATGAGGTATATCTCGTGGGGGGGCGGGGGGGGGAAGCTTTATGAGGTCACTGAGAAAGCTAGGGAGTGTCGTTTCGGTTTGGCATTGCGATTGGTACGTTGTCTGTCAGTCTTGGGATCTCAAACAGGATGAAGGGTTGCTGTGACGTCATTTGCTGTACGTTTTGACTGACGTGTAGTTCTGAGGAGGGCTGGTCGGTAGAGAGTAAAGGTATACCGGTATTGTTTTTGTGGAGTAAATAGCAAGAGTCAGGCGAGCGTGTTGGACGTGCCCGGTGCTTGCGGTCATGGGGAATTATTAACTGTTGACACTCCTTGAAAGCATTTTTTTCTGCTACATGTGCAAGTCATCTGAAGAAAAATCCATTTTCTTCAGCTCTTGTTTTCTTCGCAGTCCGTGTTGTAGTGCTTGATGGATCTTAACAGGTCGATGTACTTGTGTGTTGCTTTAGTCTTTAAAAGTATTTCAAAACGGGAAGAAAGAATAGAAAAGAAATATTGGGTTTAATGAAACGCAAAAATCACAGCGTTTCAGAGCACAAACAATAGTGTTCTACTCTGAAGCGAAACGTGTTTTTGTGTACATTCAGCTTTAACTTCGTTCATTCTTTTCTGTCGGATTTTTTTACTCATCTCGATGCTCCTGTATAACCTTTTCTTTCGACACTGGTGAAAGGACACATGAGAGGCGGCGGCACATTACATAATGAAGAGTCATTAAGCAAAGCATAATGGCAGCGGTGTTCCGAAGCGAGCGCGCGCGGGGCATCGAGGCGAGTGCCAGAAGACGCGCTCCGAACACCTAATGCCGGCTCGTCATACGGCGCTGGGGCATTGCGCAACTCAGACCCCTTCGCGACGGCGCTCCTCCAGCTCGCCCCGTGGCCAGAATCTCTATGAGGGTTACGTCACTCGCTGTCATCACCTCTTCCTCTTTCGGCGGGGATCTCTGCCTGCCTTGGTCCGTTCGCAGTCATCGCCACTCTCCTCTCCTGTGTCTGAAGAAACAGATCGTACAATACAAAGAAGTTAGAGCTAGGCTTGAATATGAAGATTGCGCCGCAGAATATATATTTTTTTCAAAGTATGCCCTACGTGTTTTAAACGCCTGGCGATACAACAATGGCAACGTTCGCTTGCACTCCCGTTCATCGGCGTGAGAGCTCATCCCGTTATCACCAGGCAGGCACAAAGCCGCTCGTTCCTCGCCCCATATATCACCAATAGGCAGACAAACCCTCGAGTTGGATTCGCAATCAGCAACAACAGCAGGCAGATCCTGTTCCGGCTCGCTCTACATAATGCCATCACGGAATTCTGAAGAAATACAAAAAGCTGGATTAAGCTGGGGCTTTGTAGGCACACAATGCGGATTCGGTAGGCCCACTGGGGCTCACTCGACCACATAATGGACCTGGCCGCACGCGTCATGTTTCGCAGCGCGGACCGATAACTTGTCTGTCTTGCTGTCTGTGGCGGCTGAGTGTGAGATAAAGGTTGATGTGTGTGGTCATCCAGCTACGCATCATAACCTCACGCACACGCACGAATTCACACGCGCGCGTACACATTCGAACTGAGAGGATGTGATTATTGACAACTAGGGGCCTCACCGTAAGATATAGCAGCCTCCCTTCATGCCATCCTTTAATTTTGTCAACGCAGGACAAGTCGCTTCCTTCAGAGGGAGCGTCTCCGGCCCTGTCGCTTCCAGGAGTTCCTTCCGGCATTGCTCGGGAGCCGCGACAGTTGCTGCCTCCGTCGGCTCTGCAACCAAGGCTCAGCCGAACAATGGCTCGGCGTCGCGTGATTGGAAGCCATTTTCCTCCGCTCGACATGCCTCCTGTGATTTTTGGGGGGCAACGTGGGGTGGGTCGATGTGGGCGGCCGCCGCGATTCAAGTCGAGATATTTGCAGCCGAGACTGGGATCGTGAAATTAATTAGTGATTAGCCACTATCTCTTCTCATTCTTACTTTTAATCCTCCTCTCGCTCTCTCTCCACCATTTCATCATTTGTTTTATTTGTGTTGCATACAACATGTTCCCAGGACGAGTAAATCCGGAGCGGCGTCTCCACTTTCTCGGCATGTTTTCCTAGTCGTACATATGAAAGTCGTTTCACCATTAAGGCCATAAGGAGAGCTTGTTGCGACCCGATTACTAGATGAGTGACGCAACCAGCCAATCACAGGACGTTCCGCCTCAAGCAGTCCCGGAGCGGGTCTCTGATTGGCTGCTTCCGGCACCCCTCCATAAAGTCCCGCCATGTGTTCGAATCCTCGCATTGAAGACAACCCCATTGCTTGCCTGGCAATAGAGGTTGATTATTTGATTAAATTTAAACTCTTTGTGAGTTGCAGTAATGGCAAGATATCCGGCATATATAACTGTTGTAATCATTGTCTTCTCAGCTCGTGAACATGTCTCCGTAGACGTGTTTACGTAAACAATGGAAGCATGTCATGATACCTCCTTATTGTTTGTCACTGATGTTTGGCAATTTGAATGTGGTATGTTGCAAGTCCTCGCTATGTGGCTTAAACAGAGAATCGTGGATAATTTATGCATTAGTTTTACAGTATTTTTACAAGCAAAATCTGAATCATGCCTGTCATGTTTATTTCACGGTGTTGAAAGGGTTGTCCATCCTACGACCTTTTGAGGAAGCCATCGTACCTATTAGTGAAACGTTTGATTCTCATATTTCATACTTTAATTTATAAAACCTAATTTTGATTAACATATCATGACTATCAAGTTCATGAGACTTTGTGTCAAGTGTACATCTTTCAATGAAAGACAGTGTTAGAAAAATATATTATTGTAGAACCAATATTTAGAATGTTCTGTACTGCTGTTAATATATTCAAGGTAGGTTGTTCTCCTTCCCTCCCTACTTTTCTCTCCCCCTTCTGTCTGCCCCTCAGTTAGCGTGTCTGCTTCTCTCTCTCTCTCTCTCTCTCTCTCTCTCTCTCTCTCTCTCTCTCTCTCTCTCTCTCTCTCTCTCTCTCTCTCTCTCTCTCTCTCTCTCTCTCTCTCTCTCTCCCTCTCCTCTCTCTCCCTCTCCTCTCTCCCTCTCCCTCTCCTCTCCCTCTCCTTCTCCCATCTCCTCTCCCTCTCCCTCTCCTTCTCCCTCTCCCTCTCCCTCTTCTCCCTCCTCTCCCTCCTCTTCCTCCTCTTCCTCCTCTCCCTCCTCTCCCTCCCCACCCCCTCCTCTTCCCCCTCTCCTCCTCCTCCCTCCTCTCCCTCCCTCATCTCCCTCTCTCTCTCCTCCCCCTTCCCTTCCCCCTTACTCATTTTCGTTGTTTTGCACTCTAAGGACTGTAAGGATTCAAGTTTCACGGAAATTGGCCTTGATAGATATATGGCGCGCCGAGGTTCGAGTGGGTGAGCGATTGGTGGTTTCGGTCGACCGGAGATGGTTGGTTGATTGTCGAGGGGGAAGCAGGGGGGGGGGGAGTAATGTGGCAGGTCGGAGGTGGGAGTTGGGAGGATGGGGGATGGGGGGAAGGGGTAGAAGGAGGGTAGAGATTGGAGGGAGAGGGAGGAGGGGAAGAAGGTAATGATGATGATGATGATGATGGTGATGGTGAAAAGGGAGAGGGTAGGAAAGGAAAAATATAACGAGAACACTGGTACTATTATTTCAACTAGCGCATCTGTCAGTTATGAACTATATTTTTTATCTTCATTCTCTCCAGCTTTCTTTTCTTCTCCTCTACTGTTTCTTTTCTTTCCTCCCGTTTGTCCATTTTGTCTGCATCGTCAGCCACGCAGAAAGAGGGATGGGTAGATGGAAGGACACGAGGGGAGAGGACTGAGGGGAAAAGGGGAGGTAATGAGATGTAGATAAGGGAGAGGGAAAGGCAAATGGTGGAGAGGAGAGGGAGAGAGAGAAAGAGGGGCCTGATGAAGTTGGACAGTGCCTTTAGTGCGAATACCGGGGGTAGAGAGGGAAGAAGAGAGAGAGAGAGGGAGAGAATACTATTGTAGCAAGAAACAAGGAAAATCAGTGAAGAAAATTCTCGGACGCAGTTCCCGTGGCTCGACCCAAGAACTATTAAATAGTAATTTCTCTTCGACAACTTCGATCGGACCCAAAGGAAATCATAGTCTTTATTGCGTAAGAACATCGGCGAGTTGGAAGAGGAAATAACTTTGGCGCCGAGAGTCAAGAGGCAGGAAGTGACAGCAGCGCGCTCGGCTGCTCCTTTAGATTACGAGATCATTAAAGTTCGTCTTTTTTGTTTACGGGTTTTGCTCGACGCATTCCTCCTCGCCTGCAAGAGAGACCGGCGTGTGCAGAGGCCCTTTCTCGCGTGTGTTGGATTGCGGTTTTCATCCTTAGGAACCTTTTCAAGCTCTGAATGGCCTCTTTCAAAACAATGGCCGGGCGGTCAGCCACTCGCGGGAGGCGTGTTCGTGCGAGAATGCAGCACGAGAACCGCTCTTAATGATCTCCGTGTTAGTGATTTCTCACGGTAGCTTTGGGCATTCTCGGGCATTTGGGTCTGGGTTTATGAAAACAATAGGGGTTAGCTAACAAACGGAGGGCCATGGTGGAGGGTGAGGGGGAGGCAAATGCCCATGGGAAAGGAAAACAAGGGGCAAAGGCGAGGGGAGGAAAACTGAATTAGAATGATTGTAAGTGTACTGCCTGGCACTATTTTGTTGGTATGTAAGTGTGGTAAGTGTTCAATGTCTGAGTGGCTATAATCCTTCTCGAATTTGCCGGTCGTGGAGGCGTCTGCGGGCGGGCATCCGTGTTCCCCAACTCCCACGGGAGAGGCCGCCCGCTACAAAGCCAACACCGCCGCTCGTGAGGACCTCCCCCCGCGCGCAGTCGCTCCATGGCCAATCGGAACTATTACCTTAATGGCGGAGAACCTCCATCCCTCACTATCAATCCTTGCTTCCCATCATCGCTCATGAACGGAACTCATCTTCGGTGTCTGTTGGACCTCGCTGATTCCCCTGTTCCCTCTCGGCGCCCGGCCTCGCTTACCAAACCCGTCTGATGTGCACTCACTAGCCGAGCTGGGCCAGAGCCTTATAGGGGCATTCCGGCTGGAGCGTCGTAAACCTCGGGTTCAGATGCAATTCCCTCATTCTTTTAGCTTGCACTTCAATTGGCAAAGGCATGATAGGAAAAATGATGAAGGAAAGGACGATAAGGAGAAGAAACAGAGCAGGAATACAAAGAGAATTGAGATTGATGATGGAAAATTACATGATCTAATAGGAACAGGTATTTATAAAAAAAAAGTTTAAACAGACAGACACACTGACTGACAGACTAACTGACAGGGAGACATATGAATAGATAAATAGGTAGATAGATGCTTGTGTGCATGCCTTTAAAATAGATAGTAACGGGTACTGAAAAAAATACATAGGTGCCAAATAGATAAAAAATATGAAAGTTGGCATTAAGAAAACCTGATGTAGGGGAAAGTGAATCCGGGACAGGCCAAAGGAAAGGGGACCGGACAAGCAACGAAAACCCTACAGGAGGGCGGCTGGAAGTGAAAAAGCGACGGGAGTTCTCCGTGACATGCGACACTCGCCCACGCCGAGGGAAAGCGGGCAAGTGGCGTCGCTTCCCCTGCCAAGTGTGACGCGTCGGCAGGGTGGGAGTGCCGGGTTCTCACGCCGATACCCTGCTGACGCTGGCGCTAATTTGCATGGGGTTGTTAAGGCTCAGGAGATGCCTTTCAGTTTCTGTCCGTGCCCGTCCCGTCCCCCCCTCCCTCTCTCTCTCTCTCTCTCTCTCTCTCTCTCTCTCTCTCTCTCTCTCTCTCTCTCTCTCTCTCTCTCTCTCTCTCTCTCTCTCTCTCTCTCTCTCACTCTCTCACTCTCTCACTCTCTCACTCTCTCTCTCACTCTCTCACTCTCACTCTCTCACTCTCTCTCACTCACTCACTCACTCTCTCTCTCTCTCTCTCTCTCTCTCTCTCTCTCTCTCTCTCTCTCTCTCTCTCTCTCTCTCTCTCTCTCTCTCTCTCTCTCTCTCTCTCTTTCTCTCTCTCTCTCTCTCCTCTCTCACTCTCTCACTCTCTCATTCTCACTCTCACTCTCTCACTCTCTGTCACTCTCTCTTCCCTCACTCACTCACTCACTCACTCTCTCTCTCTCTCTCTCTCTCTCTCTCTCTCTCTCTCTCTTTGTGTCTCTCTCTCTCTCTCTCTCTCTCTCTCTCTCTCTCTTTCTCTCTCTCTCTCTCTCTCTCTCTTTCTCTCGTTCTTTCTCTTTTCCTCTTTCTTTTTCTTTCTTTCTTTCTCTCTTTCACTGTCTATTTCTCTCTCTCTCTCTCTCTTTCTCTTTTTCTTTCTCTTTTTCTGTCTCTTCTCTCTCTCTCTCTCTCCCTCTCTCTCTTTCTCTTGCTCTTTCTGTCTCTCTCTCTTTCTCTCTCTCTCTCTCTCTCTCTCTCTCTCTCTCTCTCCCTCTCTCTCTCCCTCTCTCTCTCCTCTCTCTCTCTCTCTCTCCTCCCTCTCTCCCCTCCTCCTTCCCTCCCCTCCTTCCCTCCCTCTCTCCCCTTCCCTCTTTCCCTCCCTCTCTCCCCTTCCCTCCTTCCCTCCCTCTCTCCCCTTCCCTCCTTCCCTCCCTCTCTCCCCTTCCCTCCTTCCCTCCCTCTCTCCCCTTCCCTCCTTCCCTCTCTCTGTCTCCCTCCCTTCCATCCTCCCTTCCTCCCTTCCTTCCTTCCTTCCTATTAACTATTATTGTTATTACTATTATCATTGTTCGCAATACCGTAGTAGTATTGTTGTCATTTTTTATTCGATATTTCCCCTTTCGCTTTAGCAAATTTATTATATTAAGGGATAAAAGGGATAGGAATACCTGAAGATACTTAATCCGTGATTTCATATCTAATAATTTCACTGGAAATGAAATATTTGGAAAAGGAGGAGAACCGAGAGAAACTTGGCCCTCTCAGCCTCATTTCCCGATTGGGTTAACGCAGGCGACGCAGAAGCCCGAGTCTGTCTCGTTACAAGCGGTTGAATCTACGCTAATCACGACGTGACTTGCGGCCGCGGCTGTTGATTTTCGCTTTCGGCAACCCGCGGGTCGTTCGCTCACGATTTATACGGAATTCGGTCTCTCTTGTCGGGGAGGGGAGGGGGAGGGGGGGAGGGGGCTACGGGCGGCCTCATTTCTTTCTTTTTACGCCGCGCGCGACACGGCGGGTGAGATTTCGTAACCTCGCTGTCTGACGTTGGGAATTCCGTAGCGTATCGCAATTTGCGCATAATTTACGACCCGGGTTCCGCTTTTCTAAACAAAGTTTGTTGTCGTGTCACGGGGCTCGAGTCGCGCCGCATATCGAGAGTCGGCTTGTTGAGCAAGGTTGCAGGAGAGAGCAGTGACCGGTGAGGAGGGGGGGGGCGGGGTGGTGCCCGGGAGCGCTCCTTGGCACTGCCTGAGGACCCCCCTGCGTGCCGTGATCCCGAGTGCCATGACAGTCATGGGAGGGCCGCTTCGGGTCGGACTCGAGTTGGGGTTTCTTCTTCCCTTTGCGTGTGTGTGGAGGGTGGGCTTTCGATTTTTTCTCTTTAATTTCTTTATTTTTTCTTTATTCTGCTCTCCTCTCTCTCTCTCTCTCTCTCTCTCTCTCTCTCTCTCTCTCTCTCTCTCTCTCTCTCTCTCTCTCTCTCTCTCTCTCTCTCTCTCTCTCTACCTCTACCTCTACCTCTACCTCTACCTCTCTCTCCTCTCCTTTTCTCCTTCTCTCCCTCCCCCTCGCTCTCTCCCTCCCCCTCCCTCTCTCCCTCCCTCTCTCTCCCTCTCCTCTCCTCTTCTTCCACCCCCCCCATTCTAGCTGATATTTTACTTTCACTGGAATGTAATATACTTTTGTTCAACTTTCAGATGCGGGAAATATTCCGTGTTAAGTAACAGGCGCCGTAACACTTCCACATGTAAAGGGGTGGTTGTTGCGTTTTGTTACACCTTGCGTTGCGTATTGCGGGCGGCCCCTCCCT
>NC_091555.1:11361010-11363510 GCF_042767895.1 Penaeus vannamei | reverse complement strand
GCTTCGGCTGGAAACAAGGGATGAACGACGCAATGTCCGAGACTGGACGTGGACTGCATGCATAACAGCACGTTCGTGATTGTGACAAAAAATACCGACAGCGGCGAAAGAAGAGGAAAGAGTAATAACAATGATATCTGATGCAAATACATGGGGTGAGGTAAACTGAGTGATGAAAAAACAGAATTGGAGGTGGAGGTGGAGGAGGAGGAGAAGAGGAAGTAGAAGAAGAAAGAAAGAAAGAAAGGAAGGAAGGAAGGAAAAAAAGAAAGAAAAAGAAGAATGAGAAAGAGGAGAAGACGGAAGAGCTAAAGAATGAAAGAAAGAAAAAGAAGAAAAAGAAGAATGAGGAGAATGAGAAAAAGGAGAAGGAAGAGCCGAGGAAGAAGGAGAAGGAACATGAGAAGCAGAGGGAGAAGGCAAAGCAAAAGCAGAAGCCAAAGGAGAAGATTGCGAAGACGAAGGAGTAGTAGTGGAAATTGAAATGGAGATTAAGAGCGAGGGAGAAATGGACAGTGAGGAAGAGCAGGAAAGAGGAAGCCAAAAGGCGAGAGGAAACGAACCAAAAGAATTGGCTCCGCCTCCGCGGGGGTTAAATGGCGTGCTCCGTCTCGCGAGTGGCGCGACCGTCGTTCTATTTTAACGACAAAATGCTAGAATTGCAAGTTGTCTCGACACGAATTGCCTATCGCCGCGCATCGCAAGGTCTGCAATTTAATGTTTGCGTAGACAGAATTGCGCTTCATTTTGCGCAGCGACCATTGCGCCACAACTCGAGCGCCGCCTCTTCTCCTCCCCCAGGTGGAGACAGGACTCCTCGCGCCCCGTCGCTGATCCTGCCTTTTTGGGCGATCGCTAAGCGGTTTTGGCGCGGATGAGGAGTCCCGTCGCGTCTGCCCGAGTGTCTAAAGGGCAGAGGCGGCAAGGCAACTCCGTCTCTGAAAGTACCGCGCCAACACCCGGAGAATTGGCTGCGAAAGTCTCTGGAATGCCGAGATAACGATCTTGAACCCGGCTTGATACTGGGATCTCTCCCCTCCTCCCCCTCATCTTCTTCCCCTTATCCCTCCTCCTGCTCCTCCTCCTCTCCTCCTCTCCCTCGCCTTCCTCCTGCTGCTCCCCCTCCCCCTCCTTCCCCCAAGCTCTCCTCCCTGACAGTGGTCCGCGTCGCTATATCTGGTAACCTTTGGGAGTAATGAGGCCGCTGTAATATACCAGTATGTCCTCACTGTATTCAGATTTATTCATAAACTTTCGAGTGTGTCATTAAGTGCTCTCATGATCGCATGCAAATGGATTGTTTCCGTAAATTACCTTCCAAAGGTTGGACTTTAGTTACTAATTAAGCTCAGAGACAAGGGGCTTCGCCGGCGGCCACCGCTCGCCTCGGGGCGCTCGGGCAGTAAGGACGCGCGGGAAACCGTCGATCCCGGCCCTGAGACACTCGGTTTCTTTCCTTCTTGCATTCCAGCGCCAAGGCTTTTAAAAGGCTCTGGAAACTTCTAGCTCTTTTTACCCATAAATCTCGAAGCAGAGGGAAATTCGTGGATACTAATGCAAAACCGCTGCCCGAGAGCAATAAACCATTTTCCTAGAAAGTATGCAGTACCCCTGAGGGAAGCTTGGGTCGTTAAAACGGGAGGCGCAGGGAGAAAGGAACGCAAAAATGGTCTCTAAGTGTTTGTTTACTGGTTGTTTACCATTTATCTGCCTCTTACATCTGTTGAGGAGTTACTGATTAATTATCCTGTTAATGGTTCGTCGATTACCCTCCCCTATGTCCTGCAGGCGATTGTCGACCAATTGTGGTTGTTTTCTTTTGACCTGACGATGTGGTCTCTCAAGGGTTTTCTACCGGCGCGTTAGCATACCGTGGGTCGGCTTCTCAAGGTCTGGCTTCTGGTGTCTTGAATTTGTTAATTCTTGGGGCTTTGGGTACATTTTGCAGGCGCGGAGTTTAATGATGGCTGGTGTCATTTTGATTTGACTGTTTCATTGTTACCCGTAAAGCTATTTTTCGACGATCATTTCAAAGAGAAAGCACGTCGCGTTAGCACCTTAGCTTCAAGTAATTACTTTTTCGTGGGAATATATTTTTTTAATTCCGTGTTTTTTTTTTTTATATTTCAGGTATGTGGGGAGACCCGAGAGGTGTTCTGAAGAAGGGACCAACAGGTGAGACAATCAGTAGTTGTTCTCAGTGTTTACATTTGGTGCTTGAGAATATTAGATTTTTCTTTCTCGCTTTCTCTTTCGCTCTCGCTCTCTCAACTATCAATATATATGTATATATATATATATATATATATATATATATATATATATACATATATATACATATATATACATATATATATACATATATATTTATAGATATATACATATATACATATATACATATATATATATACATATATATACATACACATATATACATACATATATATACATACATATACATGTATATAAATATATGTATATATATGTATATATATGTATA
>NC_091555.1:11348510-11356010 GCF_042767895.1 Penaeus vannamei | reverse complement strand
GTTGGTATTGCAACATACCGACAGCAACAACAGCCAGGAGTAAGCGCAGCAAACAGGCAGCAAAAGGTCGAAGCTTTTTGGAAATATTTTCCAGATGCCTCGGATGATCGTGGTCAGCGCCCGCTTGAGGTCAGCGCAAATTCTTGAGCGATTTTACTTGCGTGCCATTTTTTTTTTCTCTCTTTAGATTCGCATCACAGGAGAGAACTTTCCGTTGTTCCGGTCTCGGCCTTTGGTGTCCTTCCAGCGGTCACGGCGGGGGACATGTTGGTCGTCAGGGCTCGTGGCCGGCGGGTCGCGTCGCGCTGCTCGAAGGCGGCGCCGCAGGGACTCCTGTGCGCTCGCTGGGGCGGCCGGTCGTGTGGCGCCTGGTGCGGGAGCGGCTCTCGAGGGGGCTGCTGCTTAGGGCGGTGGGGGCGGCGTGGGCGGCGGGGGCGGCGGTAAACATCCGCCCATAGAACTGTATATGACTGTGTCTGTCTGCCTACTTATCCCCCCCCCCCCTCTCTCTCTCTCTCTCTCTCTCTCTCTCTCTCTCTCTCTCTCTCTCTCTCTCTCTCTCTCTCTCTCTCTCTCTCTCTCTCTCTCTCTCTCTCTCTCTCTCTCTCTCTCAGTAATACTGGCTCAACGAAAAAAATATAAAATTACAATTTATAATTTTTGGAAGGAAATATTCAGGCCATCCATCTGCCGAAATGAAGAAGCTCTCAACCACAAAGTATATGTTTTTATAACCTTCATCTAAACATAAAACAAACACAACTTTCTCGGTAATTATTATGAGAAATATTCAGCAAATATTTTTTTTGTGGTCGCATTGGTAGAATAAATGTATATTTTTATTATGTAATTTATGTTTAGTTGTCTTTTAATGCATACTTATCTTTTCCTATCACTGTTTTCTCTAAGCTCAAAACAATTTCGTCAAAAGCTGTAGACATTTCCATCTCTAGTTTTGGACATTTTCGTCTATATTTTCGACATTTTAATCCCGTCCAGTGAATTTCGTTGCATCATGTAATCGTCCAGATTCAAAATGCGCGGAATCGACAATTTTTTGGCTTTTGTGCTTTTGCATGAGTGGGTCGCGCGTCGCCCCTTTACGCAAGGCTCGCTTTCGAGACGCATTTTTTGACGTTGAAATGCGTCGTGGCTTCCTCCGAATGACGCAATGCCGAGAGGGAAAGGCGCGTCGTGTGATAAAATCCTTCGTGGGAGATACTTCGGCGCATTTGTTTTCCTTTCGGGGTTGATCGGCGGAGGCCTCGCGGCGGCATCGGGTCTCGGGAGAAGGACGGGGGCTGACTCGAGGAAAAGGGACGGCGGATTAGTGGTATTCTTTTGTGACTTGCTGATATTTGGGTTAAGCTGACCTTAGTGAAGAAATATCTTATATTGCAAGGGATCACACACGCACGCACGCACGCACGCACGCACGCACGCACGCACGCACGCACGCACGCACGCACGCACGCACGCACGCACGCACGCACGCACGCACGCACGCACACACACACACACACACACACACACACACACACACACACACACACACACACACACACACACACACGCAAGCACAAACACACAGAAACACATATGCATCCGAAGCGCAGCACATTACACGTTCCGCAGGCCGGGCGCGAGGACGACTTGACGGGAAGCTGGCAGATCGTATCACGGGCGACCCAGGACTTTCTCCGGCGAGCTATTCGAGGAATTTCCATTTTTTGGCCATCGTGACGGGCTGGAAACGTCGAGGGAGTGATGGATAGATGGAGTGATGTTGCAGAGCGAGGGAGGCGAAGGTAAAGAGGGTGGAGGGAAGGCAAACGAAGAGAGATTCGTGGTTTGAAGGAGCTCCGTGGATTTGGAGATCCCTCTTTAACACATAAAATTTACATTCGCGAGTTTCAGATTTCGTTATATTGTTCGTACGAAGACGACCTCGTTCGTTGTCTTGGCATGGGAGTGTCTACAACACTAGTCTCTAGACCGGTATCTTAGAACAGATATCCACGGAATGGATAACGTTCTGATATAATGAAATAAAATAAATCTGAAGCAGGGGAGTTCTAAGCAGACATTGGAAGGGGTCTTAGGGTTCTGACCTGACCACCTAAAAAAGAAAAGAATCTTAATATAACGAATGCCTCCGATTGGTGTCATGGATTCCCCGAGAAGAAAGCCCGGTCGAAAGATTCCGTGGAATGACCAACGGCCACGAGGGGTTCGGGTGAGGTCTCTCGGCCGGGAGAAAGCCCTCGTCTCCTTCCTCTTGGGGGGCGGTTGTGCGGCTTTGGGGGGCGTCGCTTCGGGACTTTAGGGGGGGGCACTGTGGGCTTTGGGGACGTGGCTTCGGGGCTTTGGGGGGGGGGGCACTGTGGCTTTGGGGGCGTCGCTTTGGGGGCGTCGCTCGGGTTATTCGGGGCACTGCAGGAGTCTCGGCGTGGCGAGGAGAGGACGACGAGGAGGGAAGGAGAGAAGAAATTGTTAGAGTGGTAGTGACCATTTTTCACCTTCTGTCTGCTCCTCCTCCTCTTTCTTCTTCTTCTTCTTTTTCTTTTTTTTCTTTTTCTTTCTTTTTCTTCTGGTTCTCCTCCTCCTCCTCTTCCCCCTCCCTCTCCCCCTCCTCCTTCTTCTCTTTTCCTCCTTTTTATCCTCCTCCTCCTCCTTCTCCCACTTTTCCTCCTTTTCATCCTCCTTCTCCGTTTCCTTCTCCTCCTCCTTTCCCCCCTCCTCCTCCTTCTCCCCCTCTCCCTTCTTTTCATCCTCCTCCTCCACCCCCACCTCCACCTCCACCTCCTTCTCCCCCTTTTCCTCCTCCTCCTCCGTCTCGAGACCATATATAATCTGTCTTTCCTCATAATAGCACCTCGCTCTCAACAGCATAATTACATGCTAATAAGAGGTTGGAGAGGGACCGAACCGGGTATGTAGGGTGGATCGGGCGATGGCAGGCCAGATAGGGGCCATAGAGGGGGGGGAGAAGGGGGGAATGCGCTCAAAAGGGGGGGAAGGGGGGGAATGCGTCCACAGGGGGAGAGGGGGAGGGGGAATGCTCTCACAGGGGGAGGGTAAAGGCGGTGAAGGAGGGGAAGGAAGGAGGATTGGAAACTGTGTTAAGGGTTAAAAGAGATTGAGGAGGGGAATGGAGAGGGGAATGGAGAGGGAGAGGGGGAGGGAAGGGAGAAGGCGAAGGAAAAGAAGTAGAAATGGAAGGAGAAACAAACAAACAAACAAACAAACAAACAAAATTCCTTAAACATGACCAGTGGATAATCCAGATGTTTTTTTTACCTCAGCCAATAAAAAAGAGAATCCAGAATGTGGAAAGGAGACCAATATAACCCGCTGAAAAAAAAAACGGGCAGCGGTGTCAGGTGATGGCAGGTGATGAAAGGGTCTGTTTGCCTTCAGGATTTCGGTAGACTGATGGTGAGTGAACCACGGGACCAGGTCGATGTCATGATGTCACAATATCCTCTGTATTTGAAGTTCTCGGCTTTCTTTGATGGTATTTTTTTCGGGGGTTTGGTGTGAATGTGGTTGTATATTTCGTTTCTTTAAGAGTGCGTCTGTTAGTCAGTCTGTCTGTGCGCTGTTAGTCAGTCAGTCTGTGCGTCTGTTAGTCAGTCTGTCCATGCGTCCATTGGCCATTGTGTCTGTCAATGCGTCTGTTGGTCAGTCTGTCTATGCGTCTGTTGGCTATTCTGTCTGTCTATGAATCTGTTAGTTAGTGTCTCTGCGTCTGTTAGTCTGTCTGTCTCTGCGTCTGTCAGTCCTTGTCTTTGTTTGTTAGTCGATCTGTCTTTCTGCCTGCTCCCCCTTCCTTCCTTCTCCTTTACTGTCTCCGTTTGGGTCTTTCTCGGTGAATTTTGGGTCAGGTGACTCCGGGGGCGCGAGGCGGCGGCGCTGTCGTCACCCGTTGCGCCAGGAACTGCGCCGAAATGTCGCCGGGTCTCTCGCCGGGAGCGCCCTTGCAACTCGCCCTCCGGCCCCGTCGCTCACGTCGTTGCAAGGGATTCCTGTCGGCGGTCGGTTGGGGGGCGTGGCCGGGCTGCTGGGAGAACTTGTGCGATGACGGCGACGGTAGTTTTGATGTGGATGGATCATGTTAAGACATCTAATGAAAATGATAATAGTCACTGATATTATTGTTATTATTATTATTATTATTATTATTATTATTATTATTATTATTATTATTATTTATTATTATCATTATTATTATTATTATTATTATTATTATTATTATTATTATTATTATTATCATCATCATCATCATCATCATCATCATCATCATCATCATCATCATCATCATCATCATCATCATCATCATCATCATCATCATCATCATCATCATCATCATCATCATCATCATCATTATTATTATTTTTATTATTATGATTATTCTTGTGTTGTTGTTTTATTGTTGCTGTTTTGTCATTATTATTATTAATGTTATTATTGTTATAATGATAATGATAGTAATCATAATGATGTTAATGATAATAATTATGATAATTATAATAAGGATAATCACCACCACCACCCCTACCACTGCCACCATCACTAACTGCAACACGTTTTCAATTAATGTGGCCGGTCCATTTGGTCCTGTTTTTGCAGAGAGCGAGTCTTTTTACAGTTTGCCTCGTGTAATTATTGCCGATTAGATAAGGGTTATTTGGAAATGCGACTCCCACGCTATTGCCTTTGATTAAGGCACGCCACGCTCCCCGGCCCCAACCTCGCTTTCGAAACCTCGCCCTCGATACCTCGCCCTCGAAACTTCGCTGTCGGAACCCCGCTCTCGAAACCTCGCTCTCGAAACCCCGCTCTCGAAACCCCGCTCTCGAAACCTCGCTCTCGAAACCCCGCTCTCGAAACCCCGCTCTCGAAACCTCGCTCTCGAAACCCCGCTCTCGAAACCCCGCTCTCGAAACCTCGCCCTCGATCACGAAGCGGCCGGAGAAAGCGTCGCGGGGAACGGATTGGGAACGCAGTGGCTCTCGGGTACGGTGGCCTCTGCGCCCGCCCGCCCGCCCACTTGCCTGCCACTCCTTTGCTGTACCTTCTTTTTTTCCACTTCTTTTCTGTTTTCTTGTGTTTCTACTGTTCTTGTTTTCCTCCTCCTCCTCCTTTTTTTCTTCTTCTTCTCCCCCTCCTTTTTTTTCTTCTTTTTCTTCTCCTCCTCCTCCTCTTTTTCTTCTTCTATCCCTCCTCCTTCTTTGTCATCGTCTTCATCTTCTTCTTTTTACCCTCCTACTCCTCTTTTTCTTCTTCCATCTCCTCCTCCTCCTCTTTCTCATCTTCCTCCCTCCTCCTCCTCCTTCTCCTCTCCTTCTCTTCTCCTCCTCTTCCTCCCCCTCCCTCACTCCTCCTCCTCCTCCTCCTCCTCCTGCTCCTCCTCCTCCTCCTCCCCGGCCACTTTCTCTGCGGGTGACATTACGGCGCTAATGATCCGCTTATCCTCACACCTCGTCCCGCCCTCGCCTCGCCCTCTGCTTCATGAGGGCGAGCCATTCCATCCGGCGGGGAAGGGGGGGGGGCAGGGTAATTCGCGCCCGTAATCAATTGAATTAGACATCATTACGCCATCCTGGGAACTCTTATTTGAAGGGACGCGAGGGCTTGGCTAGGAGGATGCGGCGGACTTGCGGTTTCTTCCTTTGGCTCGGGAGGAGAGGGCGTCTTTGGGGGAGGAGAGGGCGCGGAAGGGCGTCTTTGGGGGAGGAGAGGGCGCGGGAGGGCGTCTTTGGGGGAGGAGAGGGCGCGGAAGGGCGTCTTTGGGGGAGGAGAGGGCGCGGAAGGGCGTCTTTGGGGGAGGAGAGGGCGCGGGAGGGCGTCTTTGGGGGAGGAGAGGGCGCGGAAGGGCGTCTTTGGGGGAGGAGAGGGCGCGGGAGGGCGTCTTTGGGGGAGGAGAGGGCGCGGGAGGGCGTCTTTGGGGAGGAGAGGGCGCGGGGGCGTCTTTGGGGAGGAGAGGGCGCGGAAGGGCGTCTTTGGGGGAGGAGAGGGCGCGGGAGGGCGTCTTTGGGGGAGGAGAGGGCGCGGGAGGGCGTCTTTGGGGGAGGAGAGGGCGCGGGAGGGCGTCTTTGGGGGAGGAGAGGGCGCGGGAGGGGGCGTCTTTGGGGAGGAGAGGGCGCGGGAGGGCGTCTTTGGGGGAGGAGAGGGCGCGGGAGGGCGTCTTTGGGGGAGGAGAGGGCGCGGAAGGGCGTCTTTGGGGGAGGAGAGGGCGCGGGAGGGCGTCTTTGGGGAGGAGAGGGGCGCCGAAGGGCGTCTTTGGGGGAGCAGAGGGCGCGGGAGGGCGTCTTTGGGGGAGGAGAGGGCGCGGGAGGGCGTCTTTGGGGGAGGAGAGGGCGCGGGAGGGCGTCTTTGGGGGAGGAGAGGGCGCGGGAGGGCGTCTTTGGGGGAGGAGAGGGCGCGGGAGAGGGTCTTTGGGCGGCGCGGATTTCTGGAAGGGGGTTCGAGGGCTGCTCACGCCCTTGTTTGGGGCAGGGCGGCGCTCCTCGGCGGGCTGCGCGGTATCTGTCGGCGCTCGTGTGGGAATGCCCCTTTTGTCGTGAGGATTTTAGGTTTTCCTTATTTTGGGATTGCTATTGTAATTGTCGTCGTTTTTGCTGTTTTTTTTATTGATACAGATTGTATTATTATCATTATTATTATTGTTATTGATGTCATTGTCATCGTCATCATCACCATCACCATCACCATCACATCATCACCATCTCTATCATTATTATTTACCGTTGTCATATTATCTTCAGTTTCAATCTTTTAACACATCTACCCATTTAACTGTGAGTTGCTCTGTTTGCGTTCCTCCTGAATGCCGTTGTCGGAATGGGTGAGATTCCCCTGAAATGGCGGACAATTCGCATTTTATTCCCCCGCGACAGTGCCTGCAGTCGGGTTTCTTTAGATTTTGCTTAATTGGGCCATTCCTTCTCCGTTTCTGCTTTTGCAACACTCTGATGGTCTTTTAAATGTTTATTCTGATTACCTTTGCTTTCCCTTCATTCGTATAACGGATTTTTTTTGCTTCGTTTTCTTGTTACATTTTGGGCTTGTTTTTTGTTCTTGGGATGTTTTTTGGTCTTCGGTGTTGCTCTCACTCTCTTGTTTCCCGCCTTTCATTTACTTCCTTCGCTTCTCGCCCTTCGCAATTCGGTGTTTGGAACCCTTTCGGTGGTGAATATCCGACGGAAGAACAAAAACGAAAATAATGACACCGAAGAAAGATGAATGAGTGGGTGGGTGAAGGGGTAGGAGAGAGGAGGAAGGGGGAGGGGGAGGCGAGAGAAAGTTTTAGCCCCACCTCCCCCCACGCCCACTCCCTCCCCCTCCCCGTGTGTTAAGTTAACGACCCGCGCCGTTTCGGCTCGGGTGTTTGCCCACAGAGGAGGGCGAAGGGGAACGAAAGGGAGGGAGAAGGAGGGGAGAGGAAGGGAGAAGTCTCCGAATGATGATGATAAAGGGAGAGGGGGAAGAAGGGGA
>NC_091555.1:11326010-11331010 GCF_042767895.1 Penaeus vannamei | reverse complement strand
CCACCCCCACCCCCTCTCTCACCCATACCCACCCACTCACTCACTCACTCACTCACTCACTCACTCACCCACCCACTCACTCACTCACTCACTCACCTACCCACTCACTCACTCACTCGCGCGCGCGTGGGAAGTAATAGACTTGGGGTTAGGTCGAAGCGATATCCAAAAACCCATGTATTAGGTTATGCGAACAGCTTCCAGTCGGGCGATTGTATCGAAGTGAAAGGAGCGGAGCGTCCCAGCGCGGAGGCCACATGTCCCTCTCGACGACCTTCGCGCCTGTCCCTTCCGCAGTTCAGGAATGCCCCGACCCCCCGCCCCTCTCCCGGGCCCTCATGCCCCTATCCAGGGACTTCCCAGGCCTTATCCACCCTCCCGAAGACTGCCATTCGTCCCCTATGCCCGCCTGTGCTCAGCCATGGCCAGGTGCGGGCGTCTCAGGCATCCAGAAGCGTCGCTGTAAACGCCAGGGTACTTCCGCTTTGGGTCGGTGACGTCACGAGTCCCTGGAGGGCTGAAGAGGGTGCGATGCAGCCAAGGTCAGAGGGGAGGGGGAGGGGAGGGAGGAGAGGGGGGAGGGGGATAGGGAAGAAGGAAAAGAGAAGGAGGGGGAAAGGGAAGGAGAGGAAGATAGGAAGATAGGGAAGGGGGAGGGGAAGGGGAAAGAGGAAAGGGGAAGGAGACGGAGAAGGAGAAGGAGATGAGGAAGGGGAAAAAGGGAGGGGAAGGAAAAGTAGATAGGGAAGGGGAAGTGGAAAGGGAAGTTGGAACGGGAAACGGGGAATCTGAGATGGGAAGAGGAAGGCAAGGCAAGACAGATGGATAATTATTCGAGGGCAGCTATTTTCGGGAGAACTATTTTTGACCATCTACGAAAATTACATTTCCTAGTAAGTTTATTTTGTTACACGAGAAAAATATATGAGAAAAGAGATTGATACAAGCGTAAAATAGCGTTTTCCAATAGTCGAGAAATTTAATAAAATTGGGAATGATTTATTTAAATTGCGTGTATAATCATAGCGATACCTGTGTTCATGTTTTGAATATCAGATGACTGTAACATTCAATTCTGATGTCCTTCGAGGAGGAGGAGGAGGAGGAGGAGGAGAAGAAGAAGAAGAAAAGGGATTGGGAGAGGAAGAAGAAGACGAAGAAGAAGAAGAAAAAGAAGAAGAAGAAGAAGAAGAGGAGGAGAAGAAGAAGAAGCAGGAGAAATAGAAAGAGAAGGAGAAGGTGAAAAAGAAGATGAAGAAGGAGAAGAATGAAAAAAAATGAAAAAGATAAAGATAAAGATAAAAAGAAAATGAAAAATGAAAATAAAATTGAAATTGAAATTGAAATTGAAATTACATTTAAGATCAAAATGAAAAAAGAAAAAGAAGGAGGAGGAGGAGAAGACGAAGAAGAAGAAGACGAAGAAGAAGAAGAAGAAGAAGAAGAAGAAGATGATGGAGAAGAAGGAAAAGGAGAAGGAGAAAAAGTAGAAAGAGAAGGAGTATAAACAAAATCATAAAGCAAATTAAGAATAGAAACAAAAGGGGAAGACGACGAAGAAAAGAAGGAATTGGAGGACGGCTGAGGTAAGGAAATATTCCAAGCGCTGACGAAGAAAGCCAGAGAAAACGGGCGAAACAACGGAAGAGAGGAAAGGGAAAGCCGAATAAAAGAGGAAAAGGAGGAGAGGAACATGAAGATATCTGTATATTTGTTTAAAAAAGAAGAAGAAAAACAAATGGAAGAGAAAATGCCGAAGAAAGAAAGGAAGAAAGAAAGAAAAAAAAAACAATTACAGCAAAATTTGACGATGATAGATATGCCACGAGGGAAGGTAAGACGAGACTCACGGATCACGTAGGCCTAAACAGACAATGGGGGGATGGGAGGGAGGGTAGGGGAAGGAGAAGAGGGAAGGGGAGGAGAAGGGAGGGGAGGGAGGGTAGGAGAAGGGAGGAGGGGAGAGAGAAGAGGGAAGGGGAGAGAGAAGAGGGAAGGGGAGGAGAAGGGAGGGTAGGAGAAGGGAGGAGGGGGGTGGAAGGGAGGGGAGGGAGGGTAGGAGAAGGGAGGAGTGGAGTGGAAGGGAGGAGAGGGAGAAGAGGGAAGGGGAGGAGAAGGGAGGGGAGGAAGAAGAGGGAAGAGGAGGAGAAGGGAGGGAAGGGGAGGAGAAGGGAGGGGAGGGTTGGGTAAAGGGGGAGGGGTAAATGAGGAGGGGCGTGAGAAGAGCCAACGGTAGGGGGTGGGGGAGAGTAAGGTATGGACGCCAAGGTCAGGAAGGTCAAAGGCCATCGTGATGAAGATGAAATACAAGAGGGGGGAGGGGTATATGGAATTGTTTTTCTCTTTTGTTTGTTTCGCTTGCACCTCCTCTCCCCCCCATCCCCTCCACCCATTTGTCATCTGGAAGGGCAATATTGGCGGGGGGAGGGGGGGAGTTCCGTGCGGGGCGTTTGGGAGGCGTGGGCGTAAGTCAATAGAAGAATGGGAAGGAGAGGAAGGAAGAAAGAAAAAAGGAAGGGAAGGAAGGAATAGATAAAAAAGAAAGGAAGAAAGAGTGGAAGAAAGAAAAAAGGAAAGGAAGAAAGAAAACATTATGAAAGAAAAAAATGAAGGAAGGGAAGAAAGAAAGAAAAGAGAGAGGGAAAAAAAGAAAGAGAGAGCTACAGAAATAAATGAATAAAGTCGAAGAGCAAAGACAAGAACCCGGCAGGTCACACGGCCGCCCACCGCGTGTTCTAGAACCGATTTCACTTTCCCTTAAGTATAGGGAAGGAAATTTATGTCCCGCGAATCGGTTGTAGGAGAGAAAAGAGCGGGTGAAGGTGACGCTGGCGAGGCGCAGGAGAGCGCTCGGGGTTGAATTCGGATTCTTTTGTTTATTTGTTTGTTTGTTTATTTATTTTTTGTCGATTGTTTGCAAACGGCGAAAAAATTGGTGCAGAAGGTAATTAATGGAAGTATCTCGACATCTGATGCGGTTATTTTTTTTTGACACTTGTTTGCAAACGACAAAAATAAGATCTGTGCGGATTATATTTTCTATTTTTTTTTTGACGCTTGTTTGCAACCGGCGAAAAAAAATCGTGCATAAGGAAATAAATGGCATCATCTCGACATCTGATGCGGTTCAAGACAATTAGCGGGTGACGAGGTGACTCTCCGGGCGCCGCGAATCATGTGGGCTGTGGCTCCGTGGGCCTTGGTCGGGCTTGGCTGACTTACGTGGGCACGCACATTCAGGCATGCGTACACGTGTACCTATGTCTGTATTCATTTTTGTATTTATGTAGTTGTGTGTGTGTGTGTGTGTGTGTGTGTGTGTGTGTGTGTGTGTGTGTGTGTGTGTGTGTGTGTGTGCGTGCGTGGTGTGTGTGTGATGTATGTATTTGCGTTTGTTTTTGTGAGTTTATGCGTGTGCGTATTGTCGTGCTTGCGTGCCTGTCGCGGGTTGGCGTGCGAGGCGAGGGCGCGTGCGTGAGCGCGGCCGCGTGACAGCGAGCCCGATCGCCACACGCGACGCGACTCTCAGGCAATCGGCGCAGCTTTGGCCTTGGCTGCAGCCTCATTCGTGTCTGCTGCACGCGCAGTCGCTTGCAATCGTCACCGTGGCCTCTACGCCGGCGCTGCATTGGCTGTCGCTGCTGCTTTGACGACGTTGTTGCGATCGCAACTGTTGATGTTCTTGTCATTCGTCATGCCATCATCACGATGACCAGGATCAGCAACAACAACAGCAACAGAGGAGGCAGCAGCAGTAATGAGATCAACAGAGGCAACAACGACGGCAAAAACAGCAGTAGCAATAACAAGAACATTAGAAGCAGATGCAGCAGTGGTAACAGCTGAGGCAACAGCAGCGGCAGTAGATGAAGCAGCAGCAACAGCGACAGCAACAGATGCAGCAGCAGCAGAAACAGCAGCGACAGTGACAGCAACAGATGCAGCAAAAACAGCAGTAATAGCGACAGCAACAGATGCAGTAGCAGCAGAAACAGCAGCGACAGCAACAGATGGAGCAGCAGCAGAAACAGCAGCAACAACGACAGCAACAGATGCAGCAGAAACAGCAGCAATAGCGACAGCAACAGATGCAGCAGCAGCAGCGACAGCAACAGATACAGCAGCAGCAACAGATGCAGCAGAAAAAGCAGCAACTGATGCAGCAGAAACAGCAGCAACAGATGCAGCAAAAACAGCAGAGGCAGCAGCACCAGCAGCGCTGTAGCAGTAACAACGTGATCCTTCTCCTCCCTGATGACAAGTAAACTTGTCGCAGAGTCATCCTCTAATTCTCATTGTCTTCGTGTAACATCGTATTTCATTATCTAAAGGCAGTTGTTGTGACATTCCCGAGTCATCATTGGTCGAAGTGGCAAGGATGATAACACCAAATCCTGCCCACTTAGCTGAGAAATCACTGTCATGGCTGTCGCGGATTTCCACCGGAAAATCGGCTCAGCGTAACGAGAGCACGGGACGCCCGCGCTCGCTCTGGATGTGCGCGTTATCGGACGAGGCGGCGTCGGCCGATCAGGCGGTGGGCGAGCGCGCGGCATTCGTAGCCATAATGTTCGCGATCGGATCTCGTAATGGCTTGTCACTCAGGCCCGCCCGGCGCCGGAGGCAGGGCGATTAAAGCTAATGAGCTCATTAATATGCGCATTTGCCTTCACTCGCCGGGATGAGGTCAAGCTGCTCTCCGCCGGCGAGAGAGAGAGAGAACAGGTCAGAGGTTAAACAGGGGAGCCCAGGGCCGAGTCCAGGGGGTCATGGACGGATGGCTGGCTTGCGCTGTGATCTGCGCTGAGATAGGTTGCCAGTGGGTCGCGTTGAGGTGGGTTGGGCTGCCAGTGGGTCGCGTTGAGGTGGGTTGGGCTGCCAGTGGGTCGCGTTGAGGTGGGTTGGGCTGCCAGTGGGTCGCGTTGAGGTGGGTTGGGCTGCCAGTGGGTCGCGTTGAGGTGGGTTGGGCTGCCAGTGGGTCGCGTTGAGGTGGGTTGGGC
>NC_091555.1:11306010-11308510 GCF_042767895.1 Penaeus vannamei | reverse complement strand
TTTTCCTCACCTCTTTGTTTAAGAATGACAGTTTAGATATAATTCTTCCTTATATTAATCGTATGCATATATATTCTTTTAATTTTGTGTGAGTGCCCTCCGCGTGGCCTGCGAGACACGTGTTCTGCACTTCGTTTTGCTGTGATTATCACTGGGCTTGTCGTCTTGACGCCCAATCAAATGATCAAATAGTGATAATCTCTCTCATTCACTCTTTCTCTATCTCTCTTCATGTGAATTTGATCGTCCACATTTTCTCTCTGCTTAAAACTTTCAATTTCCGCAAAGCATGCAATTCCCACGGCATGCAAATCACTTCCCTCGGCGGCCGAGCGCGGGACCGACCACCTTCTTCTGTGATTTATCGGTCGGCGCGCCGTCTTCCCACTCATTTTCCCACTCTTTTCGTATCTTCGTTTCGGCGGATTTATCATTGGCCTTCGATACGGCGTCGGTCGTCGTCGCCGCTTCCTTTCACTCGACGAGGAGAAAACCGGGGGAAAATGTATAACGCGTCGGGGAATGTTCTGCGTGGAATCAGGTTCCGATATCGGTGCAGATACGACGCGGATCTCGCACCATCCTCGCCGGTCTTCGTTTTTCCCCTCTGCGACTTTCTCCGTAAGACTCGTCGTGTTGTATCTTGGCGATCTTGCTTAATGGAAGGGAAGAGATAGACACGCGCACGTACATACGAACATACCTACCCGCGTCCACAACAGCATTTGCATCCCCATCCGCACCCATCCACTCGACCACCCACTCTTAACCCTCCGCGCCGCCCCCCTCCCTCAGACACACCGTTTATACTGTATCTTATTGTTCTCTTCACCGCGCGCCTTCATATTTATGTTTTTTTTTCTTCGCAAGTCCGTAATAGAACTGTTTGATTGTAATATAACACTATGCATCCTTCTTTCCTCTGAAGGGATCAACGCCTTGACCGGATGTGCCTTGAAGTTCTATTATTAATCTCTCTTCCTCCCTTCCTTCCTCCCCTCCTTCCATTGCTCTCTCTCTCTCTCTCTCTCTCTCTCTCTCTCTCTCTCTCTCTCTCTCTCTCTCTCTCTCTCTCTCTCTCTCTCTCTCTCTCTCTCTCTCTCTCTCTCTTCTCTGTCTCTTCTCTGTCTGTCTGTCTGTCTCTCTCTCTCTCTCTCTCTCTCTCTCTCTCTCTCTCTCTCTCTCTCTCTCTCTCTCTCTCTCTCTCTCTCTCTCTCTCTCTCTCTCTCTCTCTCTCTCTCTCTCTCTCTCTCTCTCTCCTTCCTTCCTCCTCTTCTCCCTTCCTTCCTTCCTCCCTCCCTTCCTTCCTTTCCATCCTCCCTCCCTCGCTTCCTCCGTTCCTCCGTTCCTCCCTCCCTCCCTCTTTTACTCTTAAGTGTATAAATATCCGTGCTGTAAGTGCGCAGTATATCATAAGAAAATAAATGATTATTAGATATAGCCATCGAATCCAGACCAAAGGGCAATGCTATGCCGGCGCGCTGGTTCGGCAAACGTGTCCTTTTTCCGCTCCATGTTTGCCGACACGTTCTTGCCCCGTAAGTGTCCGTTATCCGGATATTGGGCGGCCGGGTCACTGAGGGCTTCGTTGCTGTAATTGTTTTCTTGCGCGGATGCAGGATGTTGTCTTTGTCGCCTTTGTTTTGCTTTGCTTTTACGGTCGGGTTTGATCGGCTTTTTTTTTCTTGGCGGGAAGTGGTAATAGAGTTTTTTATATGTGTGTGTGTGTATGTGTGTGTGTGTGTGTGTGTGTGTGTGTGTGTGTGTGTGTGTGTGTGTGTGTGTGTGTGTGTGTGTGTGTGTGTTTGTGTGTGTGTGTGTGTGTAAGTGGGGTCTTTCGGGCGATATTTTGGTTTTGTAGTTGCCACAGATCCTGTTCGTTGTGGGTGGGGAGAGAGAGAGAGAGAGAGAGAGAGAGAGAGAGAGAGAGAGAGAGAGAGAGAGAGAGAGAGAGAGAGAGAGAGAGACAGACAGACAGACAGACAGACAGACAGACAGACAGACAGACAGACAGACCTACAGACAGACAGAGACAGAGACAGAGACCCCTCTTCCTCCCCTCCCCCGGCCTTTAAGATGACTGCAGTGGCCGCCCTCGCCTGCGCCGCCCCGATCACGCCCACCGGACCCAGTTACGCGAAGGTAATGGACTCGGATGTGTTTAAAAAAAACTTGAGTGCGCATTTGATATCGCAATGGCGTCGACCTCGTTCGTGGGGACAATCAAGCCTATTATGGTAATGATCGTGATGAAAGCGATGTGAGTTGTGATGACGGTGGGAATGGTGAAGCTGATAGGTTTGATAGTAGCTGCAAGGTCATGTGGCTCTTATAAACATCACAGTTAGAGTCATGATGACGATGCTGATGATTTTGTAGTTGTCATCATCATCACCATGCATCACCACAATCATCATCACCACCACCATCATCATCACAACCACCACTACCATCACCACCATCATCATCACCACCACGACATTAGTATCCTAAAATCAAC
>NC_091555.1:11293510-11298510 GCF_042767895.1 Penaeus vannamei | reverse complement strand
CAGACTAATAAGCGGAAATAAAGATAAAGACTTTTTGCAAGTGCAGCGCCTGCGGCCGCCTCGCTCTCCTCAGGCATGCAACGTGCAAACACGACGTGGCCGCCTCGGGCTTTTTGTTGTGATATTTTCTACCTGTTCATATATATATATATATATATATATATATATATATATATATATATATATATATATAAAATTTATTTATTTATTATGTTTGTATGTATGTATGTATATGTGTGTGTGTGGGTGTGTATGTTGATTATTAATTGATTAATCATTTTATTTATTTTCATGTACGTTTTTATTTTATTTCTTTATCTACCAACATTTATCTGTTTGTTTTATGAAGTTGACGTTATATACATAGTCTGATGTCGCTCGATGCCTCTGTGATTTCTCTTTAAGAAATAACTGCGCTCGGCCCGGCGTTTCCGCTGGGGCTGGCGAGCGAGCGCCAAGGGAAATGCCAAGGACTGCGATCGGAGACGCCGGTTTTTTAAACGGATTTTGGCGCTGGAGTGTTTCGGCTGCGCAGGAGAGCGGCCGCCGTCCGCCCTCACAGACACAGACGCAGGCACACGCACACGAACGCACGCGCATACGCACACGCACACCCACACCCACACCCACACCCACACCAAACACACGCAAACCAAACACGAACGCACAGACACACACAGACACACGCGCACACGCACACGCACACGCACACGCACACGCACACGCACACGCACACGCACACGCACACGCACACGCACACGCACACGCACACGCACACGCACACGCACACGCACACGCACACGCACACCCACACACACACACACACACACACACACACACACACACACACACACACACACACACACACACATACACACACACACACACACACACAGAGCATGTATATATATATATATATATATATATATATATATATATATATATATATATATATATATATATATATATATATATATATATATATATATATATATATATATATATATATATATATATATATATATATATATATATATATATATATATATAGCTTGTGTTTTCTTCCTCTTCCCTTCAGTATTTTCCAGAATTATTTTTATGCATGTGTGTGTGTAGCAAAGATAAAATAAAAAAGCCAATGCATGCATAAACATGCCCAGTGCCATCGCTCGCAGAAGCGCAGAGCCAATCCTGCAATTTGTTGAGCGCACAGGCACGGCGGGAGGAGGGGGGGGGGTTCTTTCCCCCTGGAATTATCATCATAATTTCGTTAACTTTCCCTTGCTTGAAGGTGACTGCCTTGCCTCTGAATTATGAAGTATGCAAATATCGCTTATGCGGGTGAATGCACTGCGCATGCGTGCGTCGCGTAGATGGAACAGTAGCTCTCTCTATTTTTGTTATTATTGTTATTATTATAGTTATTATTACCGTCATTACCATGATAGTTATTATTCGAGGATGTCTTTGTTGTATTTATTGTTACTATTCTTTTTAATGATTTACTACTACTACTGCAACTAGTACTACATACTGGTAATGCTACTGCTTCTAGTTGTAATTATGATAATGACGATAATGATAATAATGATATTGATGTTAATTTGTACTGTTATTGATATGATCAATGCCATTGTTATGTTCCTCCCTGGGACTGCTCCCTCTTCCCAAGTACATCGCCGTCCTCCTCGTCCTCCTCCTCGTCTCTCCTCTTCGTCCTCGATCCTTGTATTTTGCGTCTATTCCTTTCCTAGTACGCCCCCCCCCACCCCCACCCCCCATTCCGCCGGCGGCTGCGATTTCTCCGCCGGAAACAGCCGACGCTCGCCCTTGACTCGCTCGATGCTAGTCTCCCTTGGCCCCCCTTTCCTCCCTATCTTCAGCCCCCCCCTCCCCCCTTCAAGATCACGTGACCAAGTGACCCGGGAGCAAATGCAGGGAAGTTGGCAGAGGTATTGTTGTGGCTTCTTGGGGTTTCTTCTCCGTCGTCTTCTGTCTTCTCCCCTTCATCTTCTCCATTATTATTTTATTCTTATTCTCCTCCTAATCTTCTCTTTCGTCACCGTCATTCTTTTTCCTTGTCTTTTTCTTTCGTTTTCCATCTTCCTCCTCCCTTATCGTTTCATTCTCCTTCTACTTTCTTATTTTTCTACTAATAGTACCTTTTCCTTTTCCTGCTCCTCTCCCTCTTTTCTTAATTTTCCGGCTGGCACTGTTCCCACTCGTTGCCATCCCGCGGTCTTGGCATACGACGGCAGCGGCGCCTGGCGGAGCGTGGCTATGGCGTCGAGAGCGGCGCGACACCAACACAGGTGCTGGTATTATTATATGCATTTACCTGTAGCCATTTTCTGAGAGGGCTCCGAGTCAGACCTGGGACCCGCTGAGCTTTTCCCATGACCTGCAAAATGATGTGAACATTCCTTTGAACGCCGCGAGAAATTTGCCTTTTTCTGCCGCGCGATAACAGGGCGACATGGGAATCAGACCCCCCAAATCGCATGGCAAATGACACGTTAGGATTTCCTCGTTCTAGGTCACACAGAGCTCGCGCCGAGTGAAAAGAATTGCTTACGGTGCTCGTGGGATTAGGTACGCGTAGGGGAAGGTAAGGTTTCAATGGAAATCTGGCGAATTTTGATAGAATAGGTCGATGCGTTAAGACTATATGGGAGAAATTATACTCGTTCATATCTTCTATGTGGGATTTTGTTCGATTTCTCTATTTCCAAATCTCAAAGAGAAAGTAATAAAAAATGTTTGGCCTGTGGGTGCTCGTGCTCCCCGCTGGGTCACGAGGGATCCCGCGAGGCGCTCAGCTGGAGCCGCCTGTGTTTTCTCTTTCGCCGATGCGATCTGCTACGCGATTCTGGCCTGACGTCGCCCGCGGAAGGAGGTCAGATGGGAAGGACAGGAGGGGGCTTGGTTCTGGGGGATGATTGGGCGCTCGCAACACACACACACACTTTTGTGTGTGTGTGTGTGTTGATGGGTGTATGGAACATAAGACGAAGCCTGCACTCGCACACACACACTTTTGTGTGTGTGTGTGTGTGTGCGTGCGTGCGTGTGTGTGTGCGCGAGTGCAGGCTTTCGTCTTATGTTCCATACACCCATCGGGGAAAACAAAGGTCCTGGAAGTATTCCCTCAAGTGAAGGAGTGACAGCAAGCAGTAGGGAGGCGGTGCTTGGTGACAGCTGACAGCCATTCAGTGAGACAGTGTTGTCACTTCCCCCACCCGGCTGGTGTATTTGGCGTTCCCGCTGCAGCCAGCAGCTTTCGTGCATTTATTACTGTCGCCAATGGAAGAGTGAGATTCGAGAATACTTCGTGTTATTCGATCGTACCCCCTCCCCCCCGCGCGCTCGCTTTCCAGCGCCCATCTTAGGGTCTTCCAAGGGGGACCTCAAGCCATCGAGAAGAGTCGAGTCACGGACATAACCGTCCGTAGGAGGGATCTGGGGCTGGGGGGGGGGGCGGTTGACGACGAGGAGTGGGTGAGGTTGGGGGAAGAGGATGAGAGGGTGTGTGAAGGAGAGTACACATTATAAGGGATTTATTCATGGGTGCGGGCTTGTTTATGGGGGTTTGTTCTGGGAGGGCAGGGAGGCGGAGGGCAAGGGCTGGCGGAATTCGTCTTGGTTTACTGAGGTTTTAGTACTTTCTTACTCTTTCCTTCCTTTTTTATTGTTCGCGCGAGGTGGTGGTTTGGTGTAGAGCTTTGGGTTGCAGAGTTGACTCGCAAAGGAGAAAGGCTTGTTTGCAGAATCCGAAGGGGTTCTCGGGGATAACCTTATGGCGCAGTTGCCATGCAAAGGACAGGCAAGGGAAGTAAGCCTCGAGTCGCAGGGAGGCGTCGCAGAGAAGGAGGCGCATGTAAGCCTGCACCTCGCGGGGTTGCGCGTCAGGAGAGGGCGCGCCGCGAGGGTGCGATGGCGCGGGGTTCCGACGCACACGGAGAGCAGGATTTCGCAAGCGGGGAGATCGAGCTCCTTGAATTGCCGCAAAGAGGAGCACAGGATGTCGGACCGGAATGACGGCTTCTTGAGGAAAGAGAAAAGCAGCTCATGGCAACGGAAGTGCATACTTATTCCAAAGCTGACTGTGATTGACTTTGCGCCTGTGACCGTGAACTGTGTCGGGAAGGCTGAGATTAACGCGATAACGTGACATGTTTATTGCGTTGGCGAAGGTGATTGTGCCAAATCTGTCTCCTCGGGTTGCACGGTTGAGCTGGGCGATTTGCGAGCCACACACTTCAGGTGCGCGCAAACGCAGCCGTGCGCTCACACAACCATGAACAAAAACACACGTAGATGGATAACCAAAAGCACCTCCTCCTCCTGCGCCTTCAAAAAAGGCCACGCATTGTGTGCTCTAATCATATGTTTACTGTGCACTCACTTCCAATTCTGAAGGGCAGCATTGTTCCCTCGCGGAGAGCCTTCACGCGGGGAATGGAAACAGGTTTTTGCGTTTCCTTTTATGCTTCTTTTATTCATGCTGTTGATTCTACTTCGGGATCAACTCAGACGCCGGAGTAATGGTGAGCGCTTATCCGATCGCTCGCCGGCTTTTGAGACGAAAAGCGTTATCTATATAGGAGGTAGTTGGCTGGCTGCGGCGACGCTCGTTTGCCTCGTGAATATGTATATATATGTGTGTGTGTGTGTGTGTGTGTGTGTGTGTGTATGTGTGTGTGTGTGTGTGTGTGTGTGTGGTGTGTGTGTGTGTGTGTGTGTGTGTGTGTGTGTGTGTGTGTGTGTGTGTGTGTGTGTGTGTGTGTGTGTGTGTGTAGTTGTCTGGATATGAGACGTGCACTAAAATAGTTACGCGAGACGCTGTTTATAAGAAAGCGGTTCATCATGCTTGTATCTCTGGGTGTATGTCTTCATACATGTGCGCGGTCGGGGTAACTCGGATATTGTTACGCGTTGAAATGTGTTTCCGTGTACGCAGACCAAGGGGCGAGAAAGCGGCAGGCAGAAGGGTTTCTAGA